>NW_027436867.1:0-119788 GCF_047716275.1 Strix uralensis
TCGCTTTTGTGCAGAAAACACTAACACTTGTTCAGAACGAAAGAAAGCACCGAGCCCCAGACTTTATGTTGTCCTGGAGAGCTTGCAGAGCCCTGGGGAAAGGCAGGCATAGAATTCCCTGCTAGCACCTTCTCTGTGCCTGGGAAGCAGAAGTGTTCACATTGCTTCGCAGAATCGCTTTTGTGCAGAAAACAGTAACACTTGTTCAGAACGAAAGAAAGCACAGAGCCCCAGATTTTATGTTGTCCTGGAGAGCTTGCAGAGCACTGGGGAAAGGCAGGCAGAGAATTCCCTGCTAGCACCTTCTCTGTGCCTGGGAAGCAGAAGTGTTCACATTGCTGTGCAGAATCACTTTTGTGCAGAAAACAGTAACACTTGTTCAGAACGAAAGAAAGCACAGAGCCCCAGACTTTATGTTGTCCTGGAGAGCTTGCAGAGCCCTGGGGAAAGGCAGGCAGAGCATTCCCTGCTAGCACCTTCTCTGTGCCTGGGAAGCAGAAGTGTTCACATTGCTGTGCAGAATCACTTTTGTGCAGAAAACAGTAACACGTGTTCACAACGAAAGAAAGCACAGACCCCCAGACTTTATGTTGTCCTGGAGAGCTTGCAGAGCACTGGGGAAAGGCAGGCAGAGAATTCCCTGCTAGCACCTTCTCTGTGCCTGTTCACATTGCTTCGCAGAATCGCTTTTGTGCAGAAAACACTAACACTTGTTCAGAACGAAAGAAAGCACAGAGCCCCAGATTTGCTGTTGTCCTGGAGAGCTTGCAGAGCACTGGGGAAAGGCAGGCAGAGAATTCCCTGCTAGCACCTTCTCTGTGCCTGGGAAGCAGAAGTGTTCACATTGCTTCGCAGAATCGCTTTTGTGCAGAAAACAGTAACACTTGTTCAGAACGAAAGAAAGCACAGAGCCCCAGATTTTATGTTGTCCTGGAGAGCTTGCAGAGCACTGGGGAAAGGCAGGCAGAGAATTCCCTGATAGCACCTTCTCTGTGCCTGGGAAGCAGAAGTGTTCACGTTGCTGCGCAGAATCGATTTTTTTCAGAAAACAGTAACACGTGTTCACAACGAAAGAAAGCACTGAGACCCAGATTTGTTGTTGTCCTGGAGAGCTTGCAGAGCACTGGGGAAAGGCAGGCATAGAATTCCCTGCTAGCACCTTCTCTGTGCCTGGGAAGCAGAAGTGTTCACATTGCTTCGCAGAATTGCTTTTGTGCAGAAAACAGTAACACTTGTTCAGAACGAAAGAAAGCACAGAGCCCCAGATTTTATGTTGTCCTGGAGAGCTTGCAGAGCACTGGGGAAAGGCAGGCAGAGAATTCCCTGCTAGCACCTTCTCTGTGCCTGTTCACATTGCTTCGCAGAATCGCTTTTGTGCAGAAAACAGTAACACTTGTTCAGAACGAAAGAAAGCACAGAGCCCCAGATTTGCTGTTGTCCTGGAGAGCTTGCAGAGCACTGGGGAAAGGCAGGCAGAGAATTCCCTGCTAGCACCTTCTCTGTGCCTGTTCACATTGCTTCGCAGAATCGCTTTTGTGCAGAAAACAGTAACACTTGTTCACAACGAAAGAAAGCACCGAGCTCCAGATTTTATGTTGTCCTGGAGAGCTTGCAGAGCACTGGGGAAAGGCAGGCAGAGAATTCCCTGCTAGCACCTTCTCTGTGCCTGTTCACATTGCTTCGCAGAATCGCTTTTGTGCAGAAAACAGTAACACTTGTTCAGAACGAAAGAAAGCACAGAGACCCAGATTTGCTGTTGTCCTGGAGAGCTTGCACAGCCATGGGGAAAGGCAGGCAGAGAATTCCCTGCTAGCACCTTCTCTGTGCCTGTTCACATTGCTTCGCAGAATCGCTTTTGTGCAGAAAACACTGTAACTTGTTCAGTACGAAAGAAAGCACAGAGCCCCAGATTTGCTGTTGTCCTGGAGAGCTTGCAGAGCACTGGGGAAAGGCAGGCGTAGAATTCCCTGCTAGCACCTTCTCTGTGCCTGGGAAGCAGAAGTGTTCACATTGCTTCGCAGAATCGCTTTTGTGCAGAAAACACTAAAACTTGTTCAGAATGAAAGAAAGCACAGAGCCCCAGATTTTATGTTGTCCTGGAGAGCTTGCAGAGCACTGGGGAAAGGCAGGCAGAGAATTCCCTGCTAGCACCTTCTCTGTGCCTGGGAAGCAGAAGTGTTCACATTGCTTCGCAGAATCGCTTTTGTGCAGAAAACACTAAAACTTGTTCAGAACGAAAGAAAGCACAGAGCCCCAGATTTGCTGTTGTCCTGGAGAGCTTGCAGAGCCCTGGGGAAAGGCAGGCAGAGAATTCCCTGCTAGCACCTTCTCTGTGCCTGGGAAGCAGAAGTGTTCACATTGCTTCGCAGAATCGCTTTTGTGCAGAAAACAGTAACACTTGTTCAGAACGAAAGAAAGCACAGAGCCCCAGATTTTATGCTGTCCTGGAGAGCTTGCAGAGCACTGGGGAAAGGCAGGCAGAGAATTCCCTGCTAGCACCTTCTCTGTGCCTGGGAAGCAGAAGTGTTCACATTGCTTCGCAGAATCGCTTTTGTGCAGAAAACACTAACACTTGTTCAAAACGAAAGAAAGCACAGAGACCCAGATTTGTTGTTGTCCTGGAGAGCTTGCAGAGCAGTGGGGGAAGGCAGGCAGAGAATTCCCTGCTAGCACCTTCTCTGTGCCTGGGAATCAGAAGTGTTCACGTTGCTGCGCAGAATCGATTTTTTCCGGAAAACAGTAACATGTGTTCACAACGAAAGAAAGCACAGAGCCCCAGATTTTATGTTGTCCTGGAGAGCTTGCAGAGCACTGGGGAAAGGCAGGCATAGAATTCCCTGCTAGCACCTTCTCTGTGCCTGGGAAGCAGAAGTGTTCACATTGCTGCGCAGAATTGCTTTTGTGCAGAAAACACTAATACTTGTTCAGAACGAAAGAAAGCACAGAGCCCCAGACTTTATGTTGTCCTGGAGAGCTTGCAGAGCCCTGGGGAAAGGCAGGCAGAGAATTCCCTGCTAGCACCTTCTCTGTGCCTGGGAAGCAGAAGTGTTCACATTGCTTCGCAGAATCGCTTTTGTGCAGAAAACAGTAACACTTGTTCAGAACGAAAGAAAGCACAGAGCCCCAGATTTTATGTTGTCCTGGAGAGCTTGCAGAGCACTGGGGAAAGGCAGGCAGAGAATTCCCTGCTAGCACCTTCTCTGTGCCTGGGAAGCAGAAGTGTTCACATTGCTGTGCAGAATCACTTTTGTGCAGAAAACAGTAACACGTGTTCACAACGAAAGAAAGCACAGAGCCCCAGACTTTATGTTGTCCTGGAGAGCTTGCAGAGCCCTGGGGAAAGGCAGGCAGAGCATTCCCTGCTAGCACCTTCTCTGTGCCTGGGAAGCAGAAGTGTTCACATTGCTGTGCAGAATCACTTTTGTGCAGAAAACAGTAACACGTGTTCACAACGAAAGAAAGCACAGACCCCCAGACTTTATGTTGTCCTGGAGAGCTTGCAGAGCACTGGGGAAAGGCAGGCAGAGAATTCCCTGCTAGCACCTTCTCTGTGCCTGTTCACATTGCTTCGCAGAATCGCTTTTGTGCAGAAAACACTAACACTTGTTCAGAACGAAAGAAAGCACAGAGCCCCAGATTTTATGCTGTCCTGGAGAGCTTGCAGAGCACTGGGGAAAGGCAGGCAGAGAATTCCCTGCTAGCACCTTCTCTGTGCCTGGGAAGCAGAAGTGTTCACATTGCTTCGCAGAATCGCTTTTGTGCAGAAAACACTAACACTTGTTCAGAACGAAAGAAAGCACAGAGACCCAGATTTGTTGTTGTCCTGGAGAGCTTGCAGAGCAGTGGGGGAAGGCAGGCAGAGAATTCCCTGATAGCACCTTCTCTGTGCCTGGGAATCAGAAGTGTTCACGTTGCTGCGCAGAATCGATTTTTTCCGGAAAACAGTAACATGTGTTCACAACGAAAGCAAGCACAGAGCCCCAGATTTTATGTTGTCCTGGAGAGCTTGCAGAGCACTGGGGAAAGGCAGGCATAGAATTCCCTGCTAGCACCTTCTCTGTGCCTGGGAAGCAGAAGTGTTCACATTGCTTCGCAGAATCGCTTTTGTGCAGAAAACAGTAACACTTGTTCAGAACGAAAGAAAGCACAGAGCCCCAGACTTTATGTTGTCCTGGAGAGCTTGCAGAGCCCTGGGGAAAGGCAGGCAGAGAATTCCCTGCTAGCACCTTCTCTGTGCCTGGGAAGCAGAAGTGTTCACATTGCTTCGCAGAATCGCTTTTGTGCAGAAAACAGTAACACTTGTTCAGAACGAAAGAAAGCACAGAGCCCCAGATTTTATGTTGTCCTGGAGAGCTTGCAGAGCACTGGGGAAAGGCAGGCATAGAATTCCCTGCTAGCACCTTCTCTGTGCCTGGGAAGCAGAAGTGTTCACATTGCTTCGCAGAATCGCTTTTGTGCAGAAAACAGTAACACTTGTTCAGAACGAAAGAAAGCACAGAGCCCCAGATTTTATGTTGTCCTGGAGAGCTTGCAGAGCACTGGGGAAAGGCAGGCATAGAATTCCCTGCTAGCACCTTCTCTGTGCCTGGGAAGCAGAAGTGTTCACATTGCTTCGCAGAATCGCTTTTGTGCAGAAAACACTAAAACTTGTTCAGAACGAAAGAAAGCACAGAGCCCCAGATTTGCTGTTGTCCTGGAGAGCTTGCAGAGCCCTGGGGAAAGGCAGGCAGAGAATTCCCTGCTAGCACCTTCTCTGTGCCTGGGAAGCAGAAGTGTTCACATTGCTTCGCAGAATCGCTTTTGTGCAGAAAACAGTAACACTTGTTCAGAACGAAAGAAAGCACAGAGCCCCAGATTTTATGCTGTCCTGGAGAGCTTGCAGAGCACTGGGGAAAGGCAGGCAGAGAATTCCCTGCTAGCACCTTCTCTGTGCCTGGGAAGCAGAATTGTTCACATTGCTTCGCAGAATCGCTTTTGTGCAGAAAACACTAACACTTGTTCAGAACGAAAGAAACCACAGAGAACCAGATTTGTTGTTGTCCTGGAGAGCTTGCAGAGCAGTGGGGAAAGGCAGGCAGAGAATTCCCTGCTAGCACCTTCTCTGTGCCTGTTCACATTGCTTCGCAGAATCGCTTTTGTGCAGAAAACAGTAACACTTGGTCACAACGAAAGAAAGCACAGAGCCCCAGACTTTATGTTGTCCTGGAGAGCTTGCAGAGCACTGGGGAAAGGCAGGCAGAGAATTCCCTGCTAGCACCTTCTCTGTGCCTGTTCACATTGCTTCGCAGAATCGCTTTTGTGCAGACAACAGTAACACTTGTTCAGAACGAAAGAAAGCACAGAGCCCCAGATTTGCTGTTGTCCTGGAGAGCTTGCAGAGCACTGGGGAAAGGCAGGCAGAGAATTCCCTGCTAGCACCTTCTCTGTGCCTGTTCACATTGCTTCGCAGAATCGCTTTTGTGCAGAAAACACTAACACTTGTTCAGAACGAAAGAAAGCACCGAGCCCCAGACTTTATGTTGTCCTGGAGAGCTTGCAGAGCCCTGGGGAAAGGCAGGCAGAGAATTCCCTGCTAGCACCTTCTCTGTGCCTGGGAAGCAGAAGTGTTCACATTGCTTCGCAGAATCGCTTTTGTGCAGAAAACAGTAACACTTGTTCAGAACGAAAGAAAGCACAGAGCCCCAGATTTGCTGTTGTCCTGGAGAGCTTGCAGAGCACTGGGGAAAGGCAGGCAGAGAATTCCCTGCTAGCACCTTCTCTGTGCCTGGGAAGCAGAAGTGTTCACATTGCTTCGCAGAATCGCTTTTGTGCAGAAAACACTAACACTTGTTCAGAACGAAAGAAAGCACAGAGCCCCAGATTTTATGTTGTCCTGGAGAGCTTGCAGAGCAGTGGGGGAAGGCAGGCAGAGAATTCCCTGCTAGCACCTTCTCTGTGCCTGGGAATCAGAAGTGTTCACGTTGCTGCGCAGAATCGATTTTTTCCGGAAAACAGTAACATGTGTTCACAACGAAAGAAAGCACAGAGCCCCAGATTTTATGTTGTCCTGGAGAGCTTGCAGAGCACTGGGGAAAGGCAGGCATAGAATTCCCTGCTAGCACCTTCTCTGTGCCTGGGAAGCAGAAGTGTTCACATTGCTTCGCAGAATCGCTTTTGTGCAGAAAACAGTAACACTTGTTCAGAACGAAAGAAAGCACAGAGCCCCAGACTTTATGTTGTCCTGGAGAGCTTGCAGAGCCCTGGGGAAAGGCAGGCAGAGAATTCCCTGCTAGCACCTTCTCTGTGCCTGGGAAGCAGAAGTGTTCACATTGCTTCGCAGAATCGCTTTTGTGCAGAAAACAGTAACACTTGTTCAGAACGAAAGAAAGCACAGAGCCCCAGATTTTATGTTGTCCTGGAGAGCTTGCAGAGCACTGGGGAAAGGCAGGCAGAGAATTCCCTGCTAGCACCTTCTCTGTGCCTGGGAAGCAGAAGTGTTCACATTGCTTCGCAGAATCGCTTTTGTGCAGAAAACAGTAACACTTGTTCAGAACGAAAGAAAGCACAGAGCCCCAGACTTTATGTTGTCCTGGAGAGCTTGCAGAGCCCTGGGGAAAGGCAGGCAGAGCATTCCCTGCTAGCACCTTCTCTGTGCCTGGGAAGCAGAAGTGTTCACATTGCTGTGCAGAATCACTTTTGTGCAGAAAACAGTAACACGTGTTCACAACGAAAGAAAGCACAGAGCCCCAGACTTTATGTTGTCCTGGAGAGCTTGCAGAGCAGTGGGGGAAGGCAGGCAGAGAATTCCCTGCTAGCACCTTCTCTGTGCCTGGGAATCAGAAGTGTTCACGTTGCTGCGCAGAATCAATTTTTTCCGGAAAACAGTAACATGTGTTCACAACGAAAGAAAGCACTGAGACCCAGATTTGTTGTTGTCCTGGAGAGCTTGCAGAGCACTGGGGAAAGGCAGGCAGAGAATTCCCTGCTAGCACCTTCTCTGTGCCTGGGAAACAGAAGTGTTCACATTGCTTCGCAGAATCGCTTTTGTGCAGAAAAGACTAAAACTTGTTCAGAACGAAAGAAAGCACAGAGCCCCAGATTTGCTGTTGTTCTGGAGAGCTTGCAGAGCAGTGGGGGAAGGCAGGCAGAGAATTCCCTGCTAGCACCTTCTCTGTGCCTGGGAATCAGAAGTGTTCACGTTGCTGCGCAGAATCGATTTTTTCCGGAAAACAGTAACATGTGTTCACAACGAAAGAAAGCACAGAGCCCCAGATTTTATGTTGTCCTGGAGAGCTTGCAGAGCACTGGGGAAAGGCAGGCATAGAATTCCCTGATAGCACCTTCTCTGTGCCTGGGAAGCAGAAGTGTTCACATTGCTTCGCAGAATCGCTTTTGTGCAGAAAACAGTAACACTTGTTCAGAACGAAAGAAAGCACAGAGCCCCAGACTTTATGTTGTCCTGGAGAGCTTGCAGAGCCCTGGGGAAAGGCAGGCAGAGCATTCCCTGCTAGCACCTTCTCTGTGCCTGGGAAGCAGAAGTGTTCACATTGCTGTGCAGAATCACTTTTGTGCAGAAAACAGTAACACGTGTTCACAACGAAAGAAAGCACAGAGCCCCAGACTTTATGTTGTCCTGGAGAGCTTGCAGAGCAGTGGGGGAAGGCAGGCAGAGAATTCCCTGCTAGCACCTTCTCTGTGCCTGGGAAGCAGAAGTGTTCACATTGCTGCGCAGAATCAATTTTTTCCGGAAAACAGTAACACGTGTTCACAACGAAAGAAAGCACAGAGCCCCAGATTTTATGTTGTCCTGGAGAGCTTGCAGAGCACTGGGGAAAGGCAGGCAGAGAAGTCCCTGCTAGCACCTTCTCTGTGCCTGGGAAGCAGAAGTGTTCACATTGCTTCGCAGAATCGCTTTTGTGCAGAAAACAGTAACACTTGTTCAGAACGAAAGAAAGCACAGAGCCCCAGATTTTATGTTGTCCTGGAGAGCTTGCAGAGCACTGGGGAAAGGCAGGCATAGAATTCCCTGCTAGCACCTTCTCTGTGCCTGGGAAGCAGAAGTGTTCACATTGCTTCGCAGAATCGCTTTTGTGCAGAAAACACTAACACTTGTTCAGAACGAAAGAAAGCACAGAGCCCCAGATTTTATGTTGTCCTGGAGAGCTTGCAGAGCAGTGGGGGAAGGCAGGCAGAGAATTCCCTGCTAGCACCTTCTCTGTGCCTGGGAATCAGAAGTGTTCACGTTGCTGCGCAGAATCGATTTTTTCCGGAAAACAGTAACATGTGTTCACAACGAAAGAAAGCACAGAGCCCCAGATTTTATGTTGTCCTGGAGAGCTTGCAGAGCACTGGGGAAAGGCAGGCATAGAATTCCCTGCTAGCACCTTCTCTGTGCCTGGGAAGCAGAAGTGTTCACATTGCTTCGCAGAATCGCTTTTGTGCAGAAAACAGTAACACTTGTTCAGAACGAAAGAAAGCACAGAGCCCCAGACTTTATGTTGTCCTGGAGAGCTTGCAGAGCCCTGGGGAAAGGCAGGCAGAGAATTCCCTGCTAGCACCTTCTCTGTGCCTGGGAAGCAGAAGTGTTCACATTGCTTCGCAGAATCGCTTTTGTGCAGAAAACAGTAACACTTGTTCAGAACGAAAGAAAGCACAGAGCCCCAGATTTTATGTTGTCCTGGAGAGCTTGCAGAGCACTGGGGAAAGGCAGGCAGAGAATTCCCTGCTAGCACCTTCTCTGTGCCTGGGAAGCAGAAGTGTTCACATTGCTTCGCAGAATCGCTTTTGTGCAGAAAACAGTAACACTTGTTCAGAACGAAAGAAAGCACAGAGCTCCAGATTTTATGTTGTCCTGGAGAGCTTGCAGAGCACTGGGGAAAGGCAGGCATAGAATTCCCTGCTAGCACCTTCTCTGTGCCTGGGAAGCAGAAGTGTTCACATTGCTTCGCAGAATCGCTTTTGTGGAGAAAACACTAAAACTTGTTCAGAACGAAAGAAAGCACAGAGCCCCAGATTTGCTGTTGTCCTGGAGAGCTTGCAGAGCCCTGGGGAAAGGCAGGCAGAGAATTCCCTGCTAGCACCTTCTCTGTGCCTGGGAAGCAGAAGTGTTCACATTGCTTCGCAGAATCGCTTTTGTGCAGAAAACAGTAACACTTGTTCAGAACGAAAGAAAGCACAGAGCCGCAGATTTTATGCTGTCCTGGAGAGCTTGCAGAGCACTGGGGAAAGGCAGGCAGAGAATTCCCTGCTAGCACCTTCTCTGTGCCTGGGAAGCAGAAGTGTTCACATTGCTTCGCAGAATCGCTTTTGTGCAGAAAACACTAACACTTGTTCAGAACGAAAGAAAGCACAGAGCCCCAGATTTTATGTTGTCCTAGAGAGCTTGCAGAGCAGTGGGGGAAGGCAGGCAGAGAATTCCCTGCTAGCACCTTCTCTGTGCCTGGGAATCAGAAGTGTTCACGTTGCTGCGCAGAATCGATTTTTTCCGGAAAACAGTAACATGTGTTCACAACGAAAGAAAGCACAGAGCCCCAGATTTTATGTTGTCCTGGAGAGCTTGCAGAGCACTGGGGAAAGGCAGGCATAGAATTCCCTGCTAGCACCTTCTCTGTGCCTGGGAAGCAGAAGTGTTCACATTGCTTCGCAGAATCGCTTTTGTGCAGAAAACAGTAACACTTGTTCAGAACGAAAGAAAGCACAGAGCCCCAGACTTTATGTTGTCCTGGAGAGCTTGCAGAGCCCTGGGGAAAGGCAGGCAGAGAATTCCCTGCTAGCACCTTCTCTGTGCCTGGGAAGCAGAAGTGTTCACATTGCTTCGCAGAATCGCTTTTGTGCAGAAAACAGTAACACTTGTTCAGAACGAAAGAAAGCACAGAGCCCCAGATTTTATGTTGTCCTGGAGAGCTTGCAGAGCACTGGGGAAAGGCAGGCAGAGAATTCCCTGCTAGCACCTTCTCTGTGCCTGGGAAGCAGAAGTGTTCACATTGCTTCGCAGAATCGCTTTTGTGCAGAAAACAGTAACACTTGTTCAGAACGAAAGAAAGCACAGAGCCCCAGACTTTATGTTGTCCTGGAGAGCTTGCAGAGCCCTGGGGAAAGGCAGGCAGAGCATTCCCTGCTAGCACCTTCTCTGTGCCTGGGAAGCAGAAGTGTTCACATTGCTGTGCAGAATCACTTTTGTGCAGAAAACAGTAACACGTGTTCACAACGAAAGAAAGCACAGAGCCCCAGACTTTATGTTGTCCTGGAGAGCTTGCAGAGCAGTGGGGGAAGGCAGGCAGAGAATTCCCTGCTAGCACCTTCTCTGTGCCTGGGAATCAGAAGTGTTCACGTTGCTGCGCAGAATCAATTTTTTCCGGAAAACAGTAACATGTGTTCACAACGAAAGAAAGCACTGAGACCCAGATTTGTTGTTGTCCTGGAGAGCTTGCAGAGCACTGGGGAAAGGCAGGCAGAGAATTCCCTGCTAGCACCTTCTCTGTGCCTGGGAAACAGAAGTGTTCACATTGCTTCGCAGAATCGCTTTTGTGCAGAAAAGACTAAAACTTGTTCAGAACGAAAGAAAGCACAGAGCCCCAGATTTGCTGTTGTCCTGGAGAGCTTGCAGAGCACTGGGGAAAGGCAGGCAGAGAATTCCCTGCTAGCACCTTCTCTGTGCCTGGGAAGCAGAAGTGTTCACATTGCTTCGCAGAATCGCTTTTGTGCAGAAAACACTAAAACTTGTTCAGAACGAAAGAAAGCACAGAGCCCCAGATTTGCTGTTGTCCTGGAGAGCTTGCAGAGCACTGGGGAAAGGCAGGCAGAGAATTCCCTGCTAGCACCTTCTCTGTGCCTGGGAAGCAGAAGTGTTCACATTGCTTCGCAGAATCGCTTTTGTGCAGAAAACAGTAACACTTGTTCAGAACGAAAGAAAGCACAGAGCCCCAGATTTTATGTTGTCCTGGAGAGCTTGCAGAGCACTGGGGAAAGGCAGGCAGAGAAGTCCCTGCTAGCACCTTCTCTGTGCCTGGGAAGCAGAAGTGTTCACATTGCTTCGCAGAATCGCTTTTGTGCAGAAAACACTAAAACTTGTTCAGAACGAAAGAAAGCACAGAGCCCCAGATTTGCTGTTGTTCTGGAGAGCTTGCAGAGCACTGGGGAAAGGCAGGCATAGAATTCCCTGCTAGCACCTTCTCTGTGCCTGGGAAGCAGAAGTGTTCACATTGCTTCGCAGAATCGCTTTTGTGCAGAAAACAGTAACACTTGTTCAGAATGAAAGAAAGCACAGAGCCCCAGACTTTATGTTGTCCTGGAGAGCTTGCAGAGCACTGGGGAAAGGCAGGCAGAGCATTCCCTGCTAGCACCTTCTCTGTGCCTGTTCACATTGCTTCGCAGAATCGCTTTTGTGCAGAAAACACTAACACTTGTTCAGAACGAAAGAAAGCACAGAGCCCCAGATTTGCTGTTGTCCTGGAGAGCTTGCAGAGCACTGGGGAAAGGCAGGCAGAGAATTCCCTGCTAGCACCTTCTCTGTGCCTGGGAAGCAGAAGTGTTCACATTGCTTCGCAGAATCGCTTTTGTGCAGAAAACACTAAAACTTGTTCAGAACGAAAGAAAGCACAGAGCCCCAGATTTGCTGTTGTCGTGGAGAGCTTGCAGAGCACTGGGGAAAGGCAGGCATAGAATTCCCTGCTAGCATCTTCTCTGTATCTGGGAAGCAGAAGTGTTCACATTGCTTCGCAGAATCGCTTTTGTGCAGAAAACAGTAACACTTGTTCAGAACGAAAGAAAGCACAGAGCCCCAGATTTTATGTTGTCCTGGAGAGCTTGCAGAGCACTGGGGAAAGGCAGGCAGAGAATTCCCTGATAGCACCTTCTCTGTGCCTGGGAAGCAGAAGTGTTCACGTTGCTGCGCAGAATCGATTTTTTTCAGAAAACAGTAACACGTGTTCACAACGAAAGAAAGCACTGAGACCCAGATTTGTTGTTGTCCTGGAGAGCTTGCAGAGCACTGGGGAAAGGCAGGCATAGAATTCCCTGCTAGCACCTTCTCTGTGCCTGAGAAGCAGAAGTGTTCACATTGCTTCGCAGAATTGCTTTTGTGCAGAAAACACTAAAACTTGTTCAGAACGAAAGAAAGCACAGAGCCCCAGATTTGCTGTTGTCCTGGAGAGCTTGCAGAGCCCTGGGGAAAGGCAGGCAGAGAATTCCCTGCTAGCACCTTCTCTGTGCCTGGGAAGCAGAAGTGTTCACATTGCTTCGCAGAATCGCTTTTGTGCAGAAAACACTAAAACTTGTTCAGAACGAAAGAAAGCACAGAGCCCCAGATTTGCTGTTGTCCTGGAGAGCTTGCAGAGCCCTGGGGAAAGGCAGGCAGAGAATTCCCTGCTAGCACCTTCTCTGTGCCTGGGAAGCAGAAGTGTTCACATTGCTTCGCAGAATCGCTTTTGTGCAGAAAACAGTAACACTTGTTCAGAACGAAAGAAAGCACAGAGCCACAGATTTTATGTTGTCCTGGAGAGCTTGCAGAGCACTGGGGAAAGGCAGGCATAGAATTCCCTGCTAGCACCTTCTCTGTGCCTGGGAAGCAGAAGTGTTCACATTGCTTCGCAGAATCGCTTTTGTGCAGAAAACACTAAAACTTGTTCAGAACGAAAGAAAGCACAGAGCCCCAGATTTGCTGTTGTTCTGGAGAGCTTGCAGAGCAGTGGGGGAAGGCAGGCAGAGAATTCCCTGCTAGCACCTTCTCTGTGCCTGGGAATCAGAAGTGTTCACGTTGCTGCGCAGAATCGATTTTTTCCGGAAAACAGTAACATGTGTTCACAACGAAAGAAAGCACAGAGCCCCAGATTTTATGTTGTCCTGGAGAGCTTGCAGAGCACTGGGGAAAGGCAGGCATAGAATTCCCTGATAGTACCTTCTCTGTGCCTGGGAAGCAGAAGTGTTCACATTGCTTCGCAGAATCGCTTTTGTGCAGAAAACAGTAACACTTGTTCAGAACGAAAGAAAGCACAGAGCCCCAGACTTTATGTTGTCCTGGAGAGCTTGCAGAGCCCTGGGGAAAGGCAGGCAGAGCATTCCCTGCTAGCACCTTCTCTGTGCCTGGGAAGCAGAAGTGTTCACATTGCTGTGCAGAATCACTTTTGTGCAGAAAACAGTAACACGTGTTCACAACGAAAGAAAGCACAGAGCCCCAGACTTTATGTTGTCCTGGAGAGCTTGCAGAGCAGTGGGGGAAGGCAGGCAGAGAATTCCCTGCTAGCACCTTCTCTGTGCCTGGGAAGCAGAAGTGTTCACATTGCTGCGCAGAATCAATTTTTTCCGGAAAACAGTAACACGTGTTCACAACGAAAGAAAGCACAGAGCCCCAGATTTTATGTTGTCCTGGAGAGCTTGCAGAGCACTGGGGAAAGGCAGGCAGAGAAGTCCCTGCTAGCACCTTCTCTGTGCCTGGGAAGCAGAAGTGTTCACATTGCTTCGCAGAATCGCTTTTGTGCAGAAAACAGTAACACTTGTTCAGAACGAAAGAAAGCACAGAGCCCCAGATTTTATGTTGTCCTGGAGAGCTTGCAGAGCACTGGGGAAAGGCAGGCATAGAATTCCCTGCTAGCACCTTCTCTGTGCCTGGGAAGCAGAAGTGTTCACATTGCTTCGCAGAATCGCTTTTGTGGAGAAAACACTAAAACTTGTTCAGAACGAAAGAAAGCACAGAGCCCCAGATTTGCTGTTGTCCTGGAGAGCTTGCAGAGCCCTGGGGAAAGGCAGGCAGAGAATTCCCTGCTAGCACCTTCTCTGTGCCTGGGAAGCAGAAGTGTTCACATTGCTTCGCAGAATCGCTTTTGTGCAGAAAACAGTAACACTTGTTCAGAACGAAAGAAAGCACAGAGCCCCAGATTTTATGCTGTCCTGGAGAGCTTGCAGAGCACTGGGGAAAGGCAGGCAGAGAATTCCCTGCTAGCACCTTCTCTGTGCCTGGGAAGCAGAAGTGTTCACATTGCTTCGCAGAATCGCTTTTGTGCAGAAAACACTAACACTTGTTCAGAACGAAAGAAAGCACAGAGCCCCAGATTTTATGTTGTCCTGGAGAGCTTGCAGAGCAGTGGGGGAAGGCAGGCAGAGAATTCCCTGCTAGCACCTTCTCTGTGCCTGGGAATCAGAAGTGTTCACGTTGCTGCGCAGAATCGATTTTTTCCGGAAAACAGTAACATGTGTTCACAACGAAAGAAAGCACAGAGCCCCAGATTTTATGTTGTCCTGGAGAGCTTGCAGAGCACTGGGGAAAGGCAGGCATAGAATTCCCTGCTAGCACCTTCTCTGTGCCTGGGAAGCAGAAGTGTTCACATTGCTTCGCAGAATCGCTTTTGTGCAGAAAACAGTAACACTTGTTCAGAACGAAAGAAAGCACAGAGCCCCAGACTTTATGTTGTCCTGGAGAGCTTGCAGAGCCCTGGGGAAAGGCAGGCAGAGAATTCCCTGCTAGCACCTTCTCTGTGCCTGGGAAGCAGAAGTGTTCACATTGCTTCGCAGAATCGCTTTTGTGCAGAAAACAGTAACACTTGTTCAGAACGAAAGAAAGCACAGAGCCCCAGATTTTATGTTGTCCTGGAGAGCTTGCAGAGCACTGGGGAAAGGCAGGCAGAGAATTCCCTGCTAGCACCTTCTCTGTGCCTGGGAAGCAGAAGTGTTCACATTGCTTCGCAGAATCGCTTTTGTGCAGAAAACAGTAACACTTGTTCAGAACGAAAGAAAGCACAGAGCCCCAGACTTTATGTTGTCCTGGAGAGCTTGCAGAGCCCTGGGGAAAGGCAGGCAGAGCATTCCCTGCTAGCACCTTCTCTGTGCCTGGGAAGCAGAAGTGTTCACATTGCTGTGCAGAATCACTTTTGTGCAGAAAACAGTAACACGTGTTCACAACGAAAGAAAGCACAGAGCCCCAGACTTTATGTTGTCCTGGAGAGCTTGCAGAGCAGTGGGGGAAGGCAGGCAGAGAATTCCCTGCTAGCACCTTCTCTGTGCCTGGGAATCAGAAGTGTTCACGTTGCTGCGCAGAATCAATTTTTTCCGGAAAACAGTAACATGTGTTCACAACGAAAGAAAGCACTGAGACCCAGATTTGTTGTTGTCCTGGAGAGCTTGCAGAGCACTGGGGAAAGGCAGGCAGAGAATTCCCTGCTAGCACCTTCTCTGTGCCTGGGAAGCAGAAGTGTTCACATTGCTTCGCAGAATCGCTTTTGTGCAGAAAAGACTAAAACTTGTTCAGAACGAAAGAAAGCACAGAGCCCCAGATTTGCTGTTGTTCTGGAGAGCTTGCAGAGCAGTGGGGGAAGGCAGGCAGAGAATTCCCTGCTAGCACCTTCTCTGTGCCTGGGAATCAGAAGTGTTCACGTTGCTGCGCAGAATCGATTTTTTCCGGAAAACAGTAACATGTGTTCACAACGAAAGAAAGCACAGAGCCCCAGATTTTATGTTGTCCTGGAGAGCTTGCAGAGCACTGGGGAAAGGCAGGCATACAATTCCCTGATAGCACCTTCTCTGTGCCTGGGAAGCAGAAGTGTTCACATTGCTTCGCAGAATCGCTTTTGTGCAGAAAACAGTAACACTTGTTCAGAACGAAAGAAAGCACAGAGCCCCAGACTTTATGTTGTCCTGGAGAGCTTGCAGAGCCCTGGGGAAAGGCAGGCAGAGCATTCCCTGCTAGCACCTTCTCTGTGCCTGGGAAGCAGAAGTGTTCACATTGCTGTGCAGAATCACTTTTGTGCAGAAAACAGTAACACGTGTTCACAACGAAAGAAAGCACAGAGCCCCAGACTTTATGTTGTCCTGGAGAGCTTGCAGAGCAGTGGGGGAAGGCAGGCAGAGAATTCCCTGCTAGCACCTTCTCTGTGCCTGGGAAGCAGAAGTGTTCACATTGCTGCGCAGAATCAATTTTTTCCGGAAAACAGTAACACGTGTTCACAACGAAAGAAAGCACAGAGCCCCAGATTTTATGTTGTCCTGGAGAGCTTGCAGAGCACTGGGGAAAGGCAGGCAGAGAATTCCCTGCTAGCACCTTCTCTGTGCCTGGGAAACAGAAGTGTTCACATTGCTTCGCAGAATCGCTTTTGTGCAGAAAAGACTAAAACTTGTTCAGAACGAAAGAAAGCACAGAGCCCCAGATTTGCTGTTGTCCTGGAGAGCTTGCAGAGCACTGGGGAAAGGCAGGCAGAGAATTCCCTGCTAGCACCTTCTCTGTGCCTGGGAAGCAGAAGTGTTCACATTGCTTCGCAGAATCGCTTTTGTGCAGAAAACACTAAAACTTGTTCAGAACGAAAGAAAGCACAGAGCCCCAGATTTGCTGTTGTCCTGGAGAGCTTGCAGAGCCCTGGGGAAAGGCAGGCAGAGAATTCCCTGCTAGCACCTTCTCTGTGCCTGGGAAACAGAAGTGTTCACATTGCTTCGCAGAATCGCTTTTGTGCAGAAAACAGTAACACTTGTTCAGAACGAAAGAAAGCACAGAGCCCCAGATTTTATGCTGTCCTGGAGAGCTTGCAGAGCACTGGGGAAAGGCAGGCAGAGAATTCCCTGCTAGCACCTTCTCTGTGCCTGGGAAGCAGAAGTGTTCACATTGCTTCGCAGAATCGCTTTTGTGCAGAAAACACTAACACTTGTTCAGAACGAAAGAAAGCACAGAGCCCCAGATTTTATGTTGTCCTGGAGAGCTTGCAGAGCAGTGGGGGAAGGCAGGCAGAGAATTCCCTGCTAGCACCTTCTCTGTGCCTGGGAATCAGAAGTGTTCACGTTGCTGCGCAGAATCGATTTTTTCCGGAAAACAGTAACATGTGTTCACAACGAAAGAAAGCACAGAGCCCCAGATTTTATGTTGTCCTGGAGAGCTTGCAGAGCACTGGGGAAAGGCAGGCATAGAATTCCCTGCTAGCACCTTCTCTGTGCCTGGGAAGCAGAAGTGTTCACATTGCTTCGCAGAATCGCTTTTGTGCAGAAAACAGTAACACTTGTTCAGAACGAAAGAAAGCACAGAGCCCCAGACTTTATGTTGTCCTGGAGAGCTTGCAGAGCCCTGGGGAAAGGCAGGCAGAGAATTCCCTGCTAGCACCTTCTCTGTGCCTGGGAAGCAGAAGTGTTCACATTGCTTCGCAGAATCGCTTTTGTGCAGAAAACAGTAACACTTGTTCAGAACGAAAGAAAGCACAGAGCCCCAGATTTTATGCTGTCCTGGAGAGCTTGCAGAGCCCTGGGGAAAGGCAGGCAGAGAATTCCCTGCTAGCACCTTCTCTGTGCCTGGGAAGCAGAAGTGTTCACATTGCTTCGCAGAATCGCTTTTGTGCAGAAAACACTAACACTTGTTCAGAACGAAAGAAAGCACAGAGCCCCAGATTTGCTGTTGTTCTGGAGAGCTTGCAGAGCACTGGGGAAAGGCAGGCATAGAATTCCCTGCTAGCACCTTCTCTGTGCCTGGGAAGCAGAAGTGTTCACATTGCTTCGCAGAATCGCTTTTGTGCAGAAAACAGTAACACTTGTTCAGAATGAAAGAAAGCACAGAGCCCCAGACTTTATGTTGTCCTGGAGAGCTTGCAGAGCACTGGGGAAAGGCAGGCAGAGAATTCCCTGCTAGCACCTTCTCTGTGCCTGGGAAGCAGAATTGTTCACATTGCTTCGCAGAATCGCTTTTGTGCAGAAAACACTAAAACTTGTTCAGAACGAAAGAAAGCACAGAGCCCCAGATTTGCTGTTGTCGTGGAGAGCTTGCAGAGCACTGGGGAAAGGCAGGCATAGAATTCCCTGCTAGCATCTTCTCTGTGCCTGGGAAGCAGAAGTGTTCACATTGCTTCGCAGAATCGCTTTTGTGCAGAAAACAGTAACACTTGTTCAGAACGAAAGAAAGCACAGAGCCCCAGATTTTATGTTGTCCTGGAGAGCTTGCAGAGCACTGGGGAAAGGCAGGCAGAGAATTCCCTGCTAGCACCTTCTCTGTGCCTGGGAAGCAGAAGTGTTCACGTTGCTGCGCAGAATCGATTTTTTTCAGAAAACAGTAACACGTGTTCACAACGAAAGAAAGCACTGAGACCCAGATTTGTTGTTGTCCTGGAGAGCTTGCAGAGCACTGGGGAAAGGCAGGCATAGAATTCCCTGCTAGCACCTTCTCTGTGCCTGAGAAGCAGAAGTGTTCACATTGCTTCGCAGAATTGCTTTTGTGCAGAAAACACTAAAACTTGTTCAGAACGAAAGAAAGCACAGAGCCCCAGATTTGCTGTTGTCCTGGAGAGCTTGCAGAGCACTGGGGAAAGGCAGGCAGAGAATTCCCTGCTAGCACCTTCTCTGTGCCTGGGAAGCAGAAGTGTTCACATTGCTTCGCAGAATCGCTTTTGTGCAGAAAACACTAAAACTTGTTCAGAACGAAAGAAAGCACAGAGCCCCAGATTTGCTGTTGTCCTGGAGAGCTTGCAGAGCACTGGGGAAAGGCAGGCATAGAATTCCCTGCTAGCACCTTCTCTGTGCCTGGGAAGCAGAAGTGTTCACATTGCTTCGCAGAATCGCTTTTGTGCAGAAAAGACTAAAACTTGTTCAGAACGAAAGAAAGCACAGAGCCCCAGATTTGCTGTTGTCCTGGAGAGCTTGCAGAGCCCTGGGGAAAGGCAGGCAGAGAATTCCCTGCTAGCACCTTCTCTGTGCCTGGGAAGCAGAAGTGTTCACGTTGCTGCGCAGAATCGATTTTTTCCGGAAAACAGTAACATGTGTTCACAACGAAAGAAAGCACAGAGCCCCAGATTTTATGTTGTCCTGGAGAGCTTGCAGAGCACTGGGGAAAGGCAGGCATAGAATTCCCTGCTAGCACCTTCTCTGTGCCTGGGAAGCAGAAGTGTTCACATTGCTTCGCAGAATCGCTTTTGTGCAGAAAACAGTAACACTTGTTCAGAACGAAAGAAAGCACAGAGCCCCAGACTTTATGTTGTCCTGGAGAGCTTGCAGAGCCCTGGGGAAAGGCAGGCAGAGAATTCCCTGCTAGCACCTTCTCTGTGCCTGGGAAGCAGAAGTGTTCACATTGCTTCGCAGAATCGCTTTTGTGCAGAAAACAGTAACACTTGTTCAGAACGAAAGAAAGCACAGAGCCCCAGATTTTATGTTGTCCTGGAGAGCTTGCAGAGCACTGGGGAAAGGCAGGCAGAGAATTCCCTGCTAGCACCTTCTCTGTGCCTGGGAAGCAGAAGTGTTCACATTGCTTCGCAGAATCGCTTTTGTGCAGAAAACAGTAAAACTTGTTCAGAACGAAAGAAAGCACAGAGCCCCAGATTTGCTGTTGTTCTGGAGAGCTTGCAGAGCACTGGGGAAAGGCAGGCATAGAATTCCCTGCTAGCACCTTCTCTGTGCCTGGGAACCAGAAGTGTTCACATTGCTTCGCAGAATCGCTTTTGTGCAGAAAACAGTAACACTTGTTCAGAACGAAAGAAAGCACAGAGACCCAGATTTTATGTTGTCCTGGAGAGCTTGCAGAGCACTGGGGAAAGGCAGGCATAGAATTCCCTGCTAGCACCTTCTCTGTGCCTGGGAAGCAGAAGTGTTCACATTGCTTCGCAGAATCGCTTTTGTGGAGAAAACACTAAAACTTGTTCAGAACGAAAGAAAGCACAGAGCCCCAGATTTGCTGTTGTCCTGGAGAGCTTGCAGAGCCCTGGGGAAAGGCAGGCAGAGAATTCCCTGCTAGCACCTTCTCTGTGCCTGGGAAGCAGAAGTGTTCACATTGCTTCGCAGAATCGCTTTTGTGCAGAAAACACTAACACTTGTTCAGAACGAAAGAAAGCACAGAGCCCCAGATTTTATGTTGTCCTGGAGAGCTTGCAGAGCAGTGGGGGAAGGCAGGCATAGAATTCCCTGCTAGCACCTTCTCTGTGCCTGGGAAGCAGAAGTGTTCACGTTGCTGCGCAGAATCGATTTTTTCCGGAAAACAGTAACATGTGTTCACAACGAAAGAAAGCACAGAGCCCCAGACTTTATGTTGTCCTGGAGAGCTTGCAGAGCCCTGGGGAAAGGCAGGCAGAGCATTCCCTGCTAGCACCTTCTCTGTGCCTGGGAAGCAGAAGTGTTCACATTGCTGTGCAGAATCACTTTTGTGCAGAAAACAGTAACACGTGTTCACAACGAAAGAAAGCACAGAGCCCCAGACTTTATGTTGTCCTGGAGAGCTTGCAGAGCAGTGGGGGAAGGCAGGCAGAGAATTCCCTGCTAGCACCTTCTCTGTGCCTGGGAAGCAGAAGTGTTCACATTGCTGCGCAGAATCAATTTTTTCCGGAAAACAGTAACACGTGTTCACAACGAAAGAAAGCACAGAGCCCCAGATTTTATGTTGTCCTGGAGAGCTTGCAGAGCACTGGGGAAAGGCAGGCAGAGAATTCCCTGCTAGCACCTTCTCTGTGCCTGGGAAACAGAAGTGTTCACATTGCTTCGCAGAATCGCTTTTGTGCAGAAAAGACTAAAACTTGTTCAGAACGAAAGAAAGCACAGAGCCCCAGATTTGCTGTTGTCCTGGAGAGCTTGCAGAGCACTGGGGAAAGGCAGGCAGAGAATTCCCTGCTAGCACCTTCTCTGTGCCTGGGAAGCAGAAGTGTTCACATTGCTTCGCAGAATCGCTTTTGTGCAGAAAACACTAAAACTTGTTCAGAACGAAAGAAAGCACAGAGCCCCAGATTTGCTGTTGTCCTGGAGAGCTTGCAGAGCCCTGGGGAAAGGCAGGCAGAGAATTCCCTGCTAGCACCTTCTCTGTGCCTGGGAAACAGAAGTGTTCACATTGCTTCGCAGAATCGCTTTTGTGCAGAAAACAGTAACACTTGTTCAGAACGAAAGAAAGCACAGAGCCCCAGATTTTATGCTGTCCTGGAGAGCTTGCAGAGCACTGGGGAAAGGCAGGCAGAGAATTCCCTGCTAGCACCTTCTCTGTGCCTGGGAAGCAGAAGTGTTCACATTGCTTCGCAGAATCGCTTTTGTGCAGAAAACACTAACACTTGTTCAGAACGAAAGAAAGCACAGAGCCCCAGATTTTATGTTGTCCTGGAGAGCTTGCAGAGCAGTGGGGGAAGGCAGGCAGAGAATTCCCTGCTAGCACCTTCTCTGTGCCTGGGAATCAGAAGTGTTCACGTTGCTGCGCAGAATCGATTTTTTCCGGAAAACAGTAACATGTGTTCACAACGAAAGAAAGCACAGAGCCCCAGATTTTATGTTGTCCTGGAGAGCTTGCAGAGCACTGGGGAAAGGCAGGCATAGAATTCCCTGCTAGCACCTTCTCTGTGCCTGGGAAGCAGAAGTGTTCACATTGCTTCGCAGAATCGCTTTTGTGCAGAAAACAGTAACACTTGTTCAGAACGAAAGAAAGCACAGAGCCCCAGACTTTATGTTGTCCTGGAGAGCTTGCAGAGCCCTGGGGAAAGGCAGGCAGAGAATTCCCTGCTAGCACCTTCTCTGTGCCTGGGAAGCAGAAGTGTTCACATTGCTTCGCAGAATCGCTTTTGTGCAGAAAACAGTAACACTTGTTCAGAACGAAAGAAAGCACAGAGCCCCAGATTTTATGCTGTCCTGGAGAGCTTGCAGAGCCCTGGGGAAAGGCAGGCAGAGAATTCCCTGCTAGCACCTTCTCTGTGCCTGGGAAGCAGAAGTGTTCACATTGCTTCGCAGAATCGCTTTTGTGCAGAAAACAGTAACACTTGTTCAGAACGAAAGAAAGCACAGAGCCCCAGATTTGCTGTTGTTCTGGAGAGCTTGCAGAGCACTGGGGAAAGGCAGGCATAGAATTCCCTGCTAGCACCTTCTCTGTGCCTGGGAAGCAGAAGTGTTCACATTGCTTCGCAGAATCGCTTTTGTGCAGAAAACAGTAACACTTGTTCAGAATGAAAGAAAGCACAGAGCCCCAGACTTTATGTTGTCCTGGAGAGCTTGCAGAGCACTGGGGAAAGGCAGGCAGAGAATTCCCTGCTAGCACCTTCTCTGTGCCTGGGAAGCAGAATTGTTCACATTGCTTCGCAGAATCGCTTTTGTGCAGAAAACACTAAAACTTGTTCAGAACGAAAGAAAGCACAGAGCCCCAGATTTGCTGTTGTCGTGGAGAGCTTGCAGAGCACTGGGGAAAGGCAGGCATAGAATTCCCTGCTAGCATCTTCTCTGTGCCTGGGAAGCAGAAGTGTTCACATTGCTTCGCAGAATCGCTTTTGTGCAGAAAACAGTAACACTTGTTCAGAACGAAAGAAAGCACAGAGCCCCAGATTTTATGTTGTCCTGGAGAGCTTGCAGAGCACTGGGGAAAGGCAGGCAGAGAATTCCCTGCTAGCACCTTCTCTGTGCCTGGGAAGCAGAAGTGTTCACGTTGCTGCGCAGAATCGATTTTTTTCAGAAAACAGTAACACGTGTTCACAACGAAAGAAAGCACTGAGACCCAGATTTGTTGTTGTCCTGGAGAGCTTGCAGAGCACTGGGGAAAGGCAGGCATAGAATTCCCTGCTAGCACCTTCTCTGTGCCTGAGAAGCAGAAGTGTTCACATTGCTTCGCAGAATTGCTTTTGTGCAGAAAACACTAAAACTTGTTCAGAACGAAAGAAAGCACAGAGCCCCAGATTTGCTGTTGTCCTGGAGAGCTTGCAGAGCACTGGGGAAAGGCAGGCAGAGAATTCCCTGCTAGCACCTTCTCTGTGCCTGGGAAGCAGAAGTGTTCACATTGCTTCGCAGAATCGCTTTTGTGCAGAAAACACTAAAACTTGTTCAGAACGAAAGAAAGCACAGAGCCCCAGATTTGCTGTTGTCCTGGAGAGCTTGCAGAGCACTGGGGAAAGGCAGGCATAGAATTCCCTGCTAGCACCTTCTCTGTGCCTGGGAAGCAGAAGTGTTCACATTGCTTCGCAGAATCGCTTTTGTGCAGAAAAGACTAAAACTTGTTCAGAACGAAAGAAAGCACAGAGCCCCAGATTTGCTGTTGTCCTGGAGAGCTTGCAGAGCCCTGGGGAAAGGCAGGCAGAGAATTCCCTGCTAGCACCTTCTCTGTGCCTGGGAAGCAGAAGTGTTCACGTTGCTGCGCAGAATCGATTTTTTCCGGAAAACAGTAACATGTGTTCACAACGAAAGAAAGCACAGAGCCCCAGATTTTATGTTGTCCTGGAGAGCTTGCAGAGCACTGGGGAAAGGCAGGCATAGAATTCCCTGCTAGCACCTTCTCTGTGCCTGGGAAGCAGAAGTGTTCACATTGCTTCGCAGAATCGCTTTTGTGCAGAAAACAGTAACACTTGTTCAGAACGAAAGAAAGCACAGAGCCCCAGACTTTATGTTGTCCTGGAGAGCTTGCAGAGCCCTGGGGAAAGGCAGGCAGAGAATTCCCTGCTAGCACCTTCTCTGTGCCTGGGAAGCAGAAGTGTTCACATTGCTTCGCAGAATCGCTTTTGTGCAGAAAACAGTAACACTTGTTCAGAACGAAAGAAAGCACAGAGCCCCAGATTTTATGTTGTCCTGGAGAGCTTGCAGAGCACTGGGGAAAGGCAGGCAGAGAATTCCCTGCTAGCACCTTCTCTGTGCCTGGGAAGCAGAAGTGTTCACATTGCTTCGCAGAATCGCTTTTGTGCAGAAAACACTAACACTTGTTCAGAACGAAAGAAAGCACAGAGCCCCAGATTTGCTGTTGTCCTGGAGAGCTTGCAGAGCAGTGGGGGAAGGCAGGCATAGAATTCCCTGCTAGCACCTTCTCTGTGCCTGGGAAGCAGAAGTGTTCACGTTGCTGCGCAGAATCGATTTTTTCCGGAAAACAGTAACATGTGTTCACAACGAAAGAAAGCACAGAGCCCCAGACTTTATGTTGTCCTGGAGAGCTTGCAGAGCCCTGGGGAAAGGCAGGCAGAGCATTCCCTGCTAGCACCTTCTCTGTGCCTGGGAAGCAGAAGTGTTCACATTGCTGTGCAGAATCACTTTTGTGCAGAAAACAGTAACACGTGTTCACAACGAAAGAAAGCACAGAGCCCCAGACTTTATGTTGTCCTGGAGAGCTTGCAGAGCAGTGGGGGAAGGCAGGCAGAGAATTCCCTGCTAGCACCTTCTCTGTGCCTGGGAAGCAGAAGTGTTCACATTGCTGCGCAGAATCAATTTTTTCCGGAAAACAGTAACACGTGTTCACAACGAAAGAAAGCACAGAGCCCCAGATTTTATGTTGTCCTGGAGAGCTTGCAGAGCACTGGGGAAAGGCAGGCAGAGAATTCCCTGCTAGCACCTTCTCTGTGCCTGGGAAACAGAAGTGTTCACATTGCTTCGCAGAATCGCTTTTGTGCAGAAAAGACTAAAACTTGTTCAGAACGAAAGAAAGCACAGAGCCCCAGATTTGCTGTTGTCCTGGAGAGCTTGCAGAGCACTGGGGAAAGGCAGGCAGAGAATTCCCTGCTAGCACCTTCTCTGTGCCTGGGAAGCAGAAGTGTTCACATTGCTTCGCAGAATCGCTTTTGTGCAGAAAACACTAAAACTTGTTCAGAACGAAAGAAAGCACAGAGCCCCAGATTTGCTGTTGTCCTGGAGAGCTTGCAGAGCCCTGGGGAAAGGCAGGCAGAGAATTCCCTGCTAGCACCTTCTCTGTGCCTGGGAAACAGAAGTGTTCACATTGCTTCGCAGAATCGCTTTTGTGCAGAAAACAGTAACACTTGTTCAGAACGAAAGAAAGCACAGAGCCCCAGATTTTATGCTGTCCTGGAGAGCTTGCAGAGCACTGGGGAAAGGCAGGCAGAGAATTCCCTGCTAGCACCTTCTCTGTGCCTGGGAAGCAGAAGTGTTCACATTGCTTCGCAGAATCGCTTTTGTGCAGAAAACACTAACACTTGTTCAGAACGAAAGAAAGCACAGAGCCCCAGATTTTATGTTGTCCTGGAGAGCTTGCAGAGCAGTGGGGGAAGGCAGGCAGAGAATTCCCTGCTAGCACCTTCTCTGTGCCTGGGAATCAGAAGTGTTCACGTTGCTGCGCAGAATCGATTTTTTCCGGAAAACAGTAACATGTGTTCACAACGAAAGAAAGCACAGAGCCCCAGATTTTATGTTGTCCTGGAGAGCTTGCAGAGCACTGGGGAAAGGCAGGCATAGAATTCCCTGCTAGCACCTTCTCTGTGCCTGGGAAGCAGAAGTGTTCACATTGCTTCGCAGAATCGCTTTTGTGCAGAAAACAGTAACACTTGTTCAGAACGAAAGAAAGCACAGAGCCCCAGACTTTATGTTGTCCTGGAGAGCTTGCAGAGCCCTGGGGAAAGGCAGGCAGAGAATTCCCTGCTAGCACCTTCTCTGTGCCTGGGAAGCAGAAGTGTTCACATTGCTTCGCAGAATCGCTTTTGTGCAGAAAACAGTAACACTTGTTCAGAACGAAAGAAAGCACAGAGCCCCAGATTTTATGCTGTCCTGGAGAGCTTGCAGAGCCCTGGGGAAAGGCAGGCAGAGAATTCCCTGCTAGCACCTTCTCTGTGCCTGGGAAGCAGAAGTGTTCACATTGCTTCGCAGAATCGCTTTTGTGCAGAAAACAGTAACACTTGTTCAGAACGAAAGAAAGCACAGAGCCCCAGATTTGCTGTTGTTCTGGAGAGCTTGCAGAGCACTGGGGAAAGGCAGGCATAGAATTCCCTGCTAGCACCTTCTCTGTGCCTGGGAAGCAGAAGTGTTCACATTGCTTCGCAGAATCGCTTTTGTGCAGAAAACAGTAACACTTGTTCAGAATGAAAGAAAGCACAGAGCCCCAGACTTTATGTTGTCCTGGAGAGCTTGCAGAGCACTGGGGAAAGGCAGGCAGAGAATTCCCTGCTAGCACCTTCTCTGTGCCTGGGAAGCAGAATTGTTCACATTGCTTCGCAGAATCGCTTTTGTGCAGAAAACACTAAAACTTGTTCAGAACGAAAGAAAGCACAGAGCCCCAGATTTGCTGTTGTCGTGGAGAGCTTGCAGAGCACTGGGGAAAGGCAGGCATAGAATTCCCTGCTAGCATCTTCTCTGTGCCTGGGAAGCAGAAGTGTTCACATTGCTTCGCAGAATCGCTTTTGTGCAGAAAACAGTAACACTTGTTCAGAACGAAAGAAAGCACAGAGCCCCAGATTTTATGTTGTCCTGGAGAGCTTGCAGAGCACTGGGGAAAGGCAGGCAGAGAATTCCCTGCTAGCACCTTCTCTGTGCCTGGGAAGCAGAAGTGTTCACGTTGCTGCGCAGAATCGATTTTTTTCAGAAAACAGTAACACGTGTTCACAACGAAAGAAAGCACTGAGACCCAGATTTGTTGTTGTCCTGGAGAGCTTGCAGAGCACTGGGGAAAGGCAGGCATAGAATTCCCTGCTAGCACCTTCTCTGTGCCTGAGAAGCAGAAGTGTTCACATTGCTTCGCAGAATTGCTTTTGTGCAGAAAACACTAAAACTTGTTCAGAACGAAAGAAAGCACAGAGCCCCAGATTTGCTGTTGTCCTGGAGAGCTTGCAGAGCACTGGGGAAAGGCAGGCAGAGAATTCCCTGCTAGCACCTTCTCTGTGCCTGGGAAGCAGAAGTGTTCACATTGCTTCGCAGAATCGCTTTTGTGCAGAAAACACTAAAACTTGTTCAGAACGAAAGAAAGCACAGAGCCCCAGATTTGCTGTTGTCCTGGAGAGCTTGCAGAGCACTGGGGAAAGGCAGGCATAGAATTCCCTGCTAGCACCTTCTCTGTGCCTGGGAAGCAGAAGTGTTCACATTGCTTCGCAGAATCGCTTTTGTGCAGAAAAGACTAAAACTTGTTCAGAACGAAAGAAAGCACAGAGCCCCAGATTTGCTGTTGTCCTGGAGAGCTTGCAGAGCCCTGGGGAAAGGCAGGCAGAGAATTCCCTGCTAGCACCTTCTCTGTGCCTGGGAAGCAGAAGTGTTCACGTTGCTGCGCAGAATCGATTTTTTCCGGAAAACAGTAACATGTGTTCACAACGAAAGAAAGCACAGAGCCCCAGATTTTATGTTGTCCTGGAGAGCTTGCAGAGCACTGGGGAAAGGCAGGCATAGAATTCCCTGCTAGCACCTTCTCTGTGCCTGGGAAGCAGAAGTGTTCACATTGCTTCGCAGAATCGCTTTTGTGCAGAAAACAGTAACACTTGTTCAGAACGAAAGAAAGCACAGAGCCCCAGACTTTATGTTGTCCTGGAGAGCTTGCAGAGCCCTGGGGAAAGGCAGGCAGAGAATTCCCTGCTAGCACCTTCTCTGTGCCTGGGAAGCAGAAGTGTTCACATTGCTTCGCAGAATCGCTTTTGTGCAGAAAACAGTAACACTTGTTCAGAACGAAAGAAAGCACAGAGCCCCAGATTTTATGTTGTCCTGGAGAGCTTGCAGAGCACTGGGGAAAGGCAGGCAGAGAATTCCCTGCTAGCACCTTCTCTGTGCCTGGGAATCAGAAGTGTTCACGTTGCTGCGCAGAATCGATTTTTTCCGGAAAACAGTAACATGTGTTCACAACGAAAGAAAGCACAGAGCCCCAGACTTTATGTTGTCCTGGAGAGCTTGCAGAGCCCTGGGGAAAGGCAGGCAGAGCATTCCCTGCTAGCACCTTCTCTGTGCCTGGGAAGCAGAAGTGTTCACATTGCTGTGCAGAATCACTTTTGTGCAGAAAACAGTAACACGTGTTCACAACGAAAGAAAGCACAGAGCCCCAGACTTTATGTTGTCCTGGAGAGCTTGCAGAGCAGTGGGGGAAGGCAGGCAGAGAATTCCCTGCTAGCACCTTCTCTGTGCCTGGGAAGCAGAAGTGTTCACATTGCTGCGCAGAATCAATTTTTTCCGGAAAACAGTAACACGTGTTCACAACGAAAGAAAGCACAGAGCCCCAGATTTTATGTTGTCCTGGAGAGCTTGCAGAGCACTGGGGAAAGGCAGGCAGAGAATTCCCTGCTAGCACCTTCTCTGTGCCTGGGAAACAGAAGTGTTCACATTGCTTCGCAGAATCGCTTTTGTGCAGAAAAGACTAAAACTTGTTCAGAACGAAAGAAAGCACAGAGCCCCAGATTTGCTGTTGTCCTGGAGAGCTTGCAGAGCACTGGGGAAAGGCAGGCAGAGAATTCCCTGCTAGCACCTTCTCTGTGCCTGGGAAGCAGAAGTGTTCACATTGCTTCGCAGAATCGCTTTTGTGCAGAAAACACTAAAACTTGTTCAGAACGAAAGAAAGCACAGAGCCCCAGATTTGCTGTTGTCCTGGAGAGCTTGCAGAGCCCTGGGGAAAGGCAGGCAGAGAATTCCCTGCTAGCACCTTCTCTGTGCCTGGGAAACAGAAGTGTTCACATTGCTTCGCAGAATCGCTTTTGTGCAGAAAACAGTAACACTTGTTCAGAACGAAAGAAAGCACAGAGCCCCAGATTTTATGCTGTCCTGGAGAGCTTGCAGAGCACTGGGGAAAGGCAGGCAGAGAATTCCCTGCTAGCACCTTCTCTGTGCCTGGGAAGCAGAAGTGTTCACATTGCTTCGCAGAATCGCTTTTGTGCAGAAAACACTAACACTTGTTCAGAACGAAAGAAAGCACAGAGCCCCAGATTTTATGTTGTCCTGGAGAGCTTGCAGAGCAGTGGGGGAAGGCAGGCAGAGAATTCCCTGCTAGCACCTTCTCTGTGCCTGGGAATCAGAAGTGTTCACGTTGCTGCGCAGAATCGATTTTTTCCGGAAAACAGTAACATGTGTTCACAACGAAAGAAAGCACAGAGCCCCAGATTTTATGTTGTCCTGGAGAGCTTGCAGAGCACTGGGGAAAGGCAGGCATAGAATTCCCTGCTAGCACCTTCTCTGTGCCTGGGAAGCAGAAGTGTTCACATTGCTTCGCAGAATCGCTTTTGTGCAGAAAACAGTAACACTTGTTCAGAACGAAAGAAAGCACAGAGCCCCAGACTTTATGTTGTCCTGGAGAGCTTGCAGAGCCCTGGGGAAAGGCAGGCAGAGAATTCCCTGCTAGCACCTTCTCTGTGCCTGGGAAGCAGAAGTGTTCACATTGCTTCGCAGAATCGCTTTTGTGCAGAAAACAGTAACACTTGTTCAGAACGAAAGAAAGCACAGAGCCCCAGATTTTATGCTGTCCTGGAGAGCTTGCAGAGCCCTGGGGAAAGGCAGGCAGAGAATTCCCTGCTAGCACCTTCTCTGTGCCTGGGAAGCAGAAGTGTTCACATTGCTTCGCAGAATCGCTTTTGTGCAGAAAACAGTAACACTTGTTCAGAACGAAAGAAAGCACAGAGCCCCAGATTTGCTGTTGTTCTGGAGAGCTTGCAGAGCACTGGGGAAAGGCAGGCATAGAATTCCCTGCTAGCACCTTCTCTGTGCCTGGGAAGCAGAAGTGTTCACATTGCTTCGCAGAATCGCTTTTGTGCAGAAAACAGTAACACTTGTTCAGAATGAAAGAAAGCACAGAGCCCCAGACTTTATGTTGTCCTGGAGAGCTTGCAGAGCACTGGGGAAAGGCAGGCAGAGAATTCCCTGCTAGCACCTTCTCTGTGCCTGGGAAGCAGAATTGTTCACATTGCTTCGCAGAATCGCTTTTGTGCAGAAAACACTAAAACTTGTTCAGAACGAAAGAAAGCACAGAGCCCCAGATTTGCTGTTGTCGTGGAGAGCTTGCAGAGCACTGGGGAAAGGCAGGCATAGAATTCCCTGCTAGCATCTTCTCTGTGCCTGGGAAGCAGAAGTGTTCACATTGCTTCGCAGAATCGCTTTTGTGCAGAAAACAGTAACACTTGTTCAGAACGAAAGAAAGCACAGAGCCCCAGATTTTATGTTGTCCTGGAGAGCTTGCAGAGCACTGGGGAAAGGCAGGCAGAGAATTCCCTGCTAGCACCTTCTCTGTGCCTGGGAAGCAGAAGTGTTCACGTTGCTGCGCAGAATCGATTTTTTTCAGAAAACAGTAACACGTGTTCACAACGAAAGAAAGCACTGAGACCCAGATTTGTTGTTGTCCTGGAGAGCTTGCAGAGCACTGGGGAAAGGCAGGCATAGAATTCCCTGCTAGCACCTTCTCTGTGCCTGAGAAGCAGAAGTGTTCACATTGCTTCGCAGAATTGCTTTTGTGCAGAAAACACTAAAACTTGTTCAGAACGAAAGAAAGCACAGAGCCCCAGATTTGCTGTTGTCCTGGAGAGCTTGCAGAGCACTGGGGAAAGGCAGGCAGAGAATTCCCTGCTAGCACCTTCTCTGTGCCTGGGAAGCAGAAGTGTTCACATTGCTTCGCAGAATCGCTTTTGTGCAGAAAACACTAAAACTTGTTCAGAACGAAAGAAAGCACAGAGCCCCAGATTTGCTGTTGTCCTGGAGAGCTTGCAGAGCACTGGGGAAAGGCAGGCATAGAATTCCCTGCTAGCACCTTCTCTGTGCCTGGGAAGCAGAAGTGTTCACATTGCTTCGCAGAATCGCTTTTGTGCAGAAAAGACTAAAACTTGTTCAGAACGAAAGAAAGCACAGAGCCCCAGATTTGCTGTTGTCCTGGAGAGCTTGCAGAGCCCTGGGGAAAGGCAGGCAGAGAATTCCCTGCTAGCACCTTCTCTGTGCCTGGGAAGCAGAAGTGTTCACGTTGCTGCGCAGAATCGATTTTTTCCGGAAAACAGTAACATGTGTTCACAACGAAAGAAAGCACAGAGCCCCAGATTTTATGTTGTCCTGGAGAGCTTGCAGAGCACTGGGGAAAGGCAGGCATAGAATTCCCTGCTAGCACCTTCTCTGTGCCTGGGAAGCAGAAGTGTTCACATTGCTTCGCAGAATCGCTTTTGTGCAGAAAACAGTAACACTTGTTCAGAACGAAAGAAAGCACAGAGCCCCAGACTTTATGTTGTCCTGGAGAGCTTGCAGAGCCCTGGGGAAAGGCAGGCAGAGAATTCCCTGCTAGCACCTTCTCTGTGCCTGGGAAGCAGAAGTGTTCACATTGCTTCGCAGAATCGCTTTTGTGCAGAAAACAGTAACACTTGTTCAGAACGAAAGAAAGCACAGAGCCCCAGATTTTATGTTGTCCTGGAGAGCTTGCAGAGCACTGGGGAAAGGCAGGCAGAGAATTCCCTGCTAGCACCTTCTCTGTGCCTGGGAAGCAGAAGTGTTCACATTGCTTCGCAGAATCGCTTTTGTGCAGAAAACACTAACACTTGTTCAGAACGAAAGAAAGCACAGAGCCCCAGATTTGCTGTTGTCCTGGAGAGCTTGCAGAGCAGTGGGGGAAGGCAGGCATAGAATTCCCTGCTAGCACCTTCTCTGTGCCTGGGAAGCAGAAGTGTTCACGTTGCTGCGCAGAATCGATTTTTTCCGGAAAACAGTAACATGTGTTCACAACGAAAGAAAGCACAGAGCCCCAGACTTTATGTTGTCCTGGAGAGCTTGCAGAGCCCTGGGGAAAGGCAGGCAGAGCATTCCCTGCTAGCACCTTCTCTGTGCCTGGGAAGCAGAAGTGTTCACATTGCTGTGCAGAATCACTTTTGTGCAGAAAACAGTAACACGTGTTCACAACGAAAGAAAGCACAGAGCCCCAGACTTTATGTTGTCCTGGAGAGCTTGCAGAGCAGTGGGGGAAGGCAGGCAGAGAATTCCCTGCTAGCACCTTCTCTGTGCCTGGGAAGCAGAAGTGTTCACATTGCTGCGCAGAATCAATTTTTTCCGGAAAACAGTAACACGTGTTCACAACGAAAGAAAGCACAGAGCCCCAGATTTTATGTTGTCCTGGAGAGCTTGCAGAGCACTGGGGAAAGGCAGGCAGAGAATTCCCTGCTAGCACCTTCTCTGTGCCTGGGAAACAGAAGTGTTCACATTGCTTCGCAGAATCGCTTTTGTGCAGAAAAGACTAAAACTTGTTCAGAACGAAAGAAAGCACAGAGCCCCAGATTTGCTGTTGTCCTGGAGAGCTTGCAGAGCACTGGGGAAAGGCAGGCAGAGAATTCCCTGCTAGCACCTTCTCTGTGCCTGGGAAGCAGAAGTGTTCACATTGCTTCGCAGAATCGCTTTTGTGCAGAAAACACTAAAACTTGTTCAGAACGAAAGAAAGCACAGAGCCCCAGATTTGCTGTTGTCCTGGAGAGCTTGCAGAGCCCTGGGGAAAGGCAGGCAGAGAATTCCCTGCTAGCACCTTCTCTGTGCCTGGGAAACAGAAGTGTTCACATTGCTTCGCAGAATCGCTTTTGTGCAGAAAACAGTAACACTTGTTCAGAACGAAAGAAAGCACAGAGCCCCAGATTTTATGCTGTCCTGGAGAGCTTGCAGAGCACTGGGGAAAGGCAGGCAGAGAATTCCCTGCTAGCACCTTCTCTGTGCCTGGGAAGCAGAAGTGTTCACATTGCTTCGCAGAATCGCTTTTGTGCAGAAAACACTAACACTTGTTCAGAACGAAAGAAAGCACAGAGCCCCAGATTTTATGTTGTCCTGGAGAGCTTGCAGAGCAGTGGGGGAAGGCAGGCAGAGAATTCCCTGCTAGCACCTTCTCTGTGCCTGGGAATCAGAAGTGTTCACGTTGCTGCGCAGAATCGATTTTTTCCGGAAAACAGTAACATGTGTTCACAACGAAAGAAAGCACAGAGCCCCAGATTTTATGTTGTCCTGGAGAGCTTGCAGAGCACTGGGGAAAGGCAGGCATAGAATTCCCTGCTAGCACCTTCTCTGTGCCTGGGAAGCAGAAGTGTTCACATTGCTTCGCAGAATCGCTTTTGTGCAGAAAACAGTAACACTTGTTCAGAACGAAAGAAAGCACAGAGCCCCAGACTTTATGTTGTCCTGGAGAGCTTGCAGAGCCCTGGGGAAAGGCAGGCAGAGAATTCCCTGCTAGCACCTTCTCTGTGCCTGGGAAGCAGAAGTGTTCACATTGCTTCGCAGAATCGCTTTTGTGCAGAAAACAGTAACACTTGTTCAGAACGAAAGAAAGCACAGAGCCCCAGATTTTATGCTGTCCTGGAGAGCTTGCAGAGCCCTGGGGAAAGGCAGGCAGAGAATTCCCTGCTAGCACCTTCTCTGTGCCTGGGAAGCAGAAGTGTTCACATTGCTTCGCAGAATCGCTTTTGTGCAGAAAACAGTAACACTTGTTCAGAACGAAAGAAAGCACAGAGCCCCAGATTTGCTGTTGTTCTGGAGAGCTTGCAGAGCACTGGGGAAAGGCAGGCATAGAATTCCCTGCTAGCACCTTCTCTGTGCCTGGGAAGCAGAAGTGTTCACATTGCTTCGCAGAATCGCTTTTGTGCAGAAAACAGTAACACTTGTTCAGAATGAAAGAAAGCACAGAGCCCCAGACTTTATGTTGTCCTGGAGAGCTTGCAGAGCACTGGGGAAAGGCAGGCAGAGAATTCCCTGCTAGCACCTTCTCTGTGCCTGGGAAGCAGAATTGTTCACATTGCTTCGCAGAATCGCTTTTGTGCAGAAAACACTAAAACTTGTTCAGAACGAAAGAAAGCACAGAGCCCCAGATTTGCTGTTGTCGTGGAGAGCTTGCAGAGCACTGGGGAAAGGCAGGCATAGAATTCCCTGCTAGCATCTTCTCTGTGCCTGGGAAGCAGAAGTGTTCACATTGCTTCGCAGAATCGCTTTTGTGCAGAAAACAGTAACACTTGTTCAGAACGAAAGAAAGCACAGAGCCCCAGATTTTATGTTGTCCTGGAGAGCTTGCAGAGCACTGGGGAAAGGCAGGCAGAGAATTCCCTGCTAGCACCTTCTCTGTGCCTGGGAAGCAGAAGTGTTCACGTTGCTGCGCAGAATCGATTTTTTTCAGAAAACAGTAACACGTGTTCACAACGAAAGAAAGCACTGAGACCCAGATTTGTTGTTGTCCTGGAGAGCTTGCAGAGCACTGGGGAAAGGCAGGCATAGAATTCCCTGCTAGCACCTTCTCTGTGCCTGAGAAGCAGAAGTGTTCACATTGCTTCGCAGAATTGCTTTTGTGCAGAAAACACTAAAACTTGTTCAGAACGAAAGAAAGCACAGAGCCCCAGATTTGCTGTTGTCCTGGAGAGCTTGCAGAGCACTGGGGAAAGGCAGGCAGAGAATTCCCTGCTAGCACCTTCTCTGTGCCTGGGAAGCAGAAGTGTTCACATTGCTTCGCAGAATCGCTTTTGTGCAGAAAACACTAAAACTTGTTCAGAACGAAAGAAAGCACAGAGCCCCAGATTTGCTGTTGTCCTGGAGAGCTTGCAGAGCACTGGGGAAAGGCAGGCATAGAATTCCCTGCTAGCACCTTCTCTGTGCCTGGGAAGCAGAAGTGTTCACATTGCTTCGCAGAATCGCTTTTGTGCAGAAAAGACTAAAACTTGTTCAGAACGAAAGAAAGCACAGAGCCCCAGATTTGCTGTTGTCCTGGAGAGCTTGCAGAGCCCTGGGGAAAGGCAGGCAGAGAATTCCCTGCTAGCACCTTCTCTGTGCCTGGGAAGCAGAAGTGTTCACGTTGCTGCGCAGAATCGATTTTTTCCGGAAAACAGTAACATGTGTTCACAACGAAAGAAAGCACAGAGCCCCAGATTTTATGTTGTCCTGGAGAGCTTGCAGAGCACTGGGGAAAGGCAGGCATAGAATTCCCTGCTAGCACCTTCTCTGTGCCTGGGAAGCAGAAGTGTTCACATTGCTTCGCAGAATCGCTTTTGTGCAGAAAACAGTAACACTTGTTCAGAACGAAAGAAAGCACAGAGCCCCAGACTTTATGTTGTCCTGGAGAGCTTGCAGAGCCCTGGGGAAAGGCAGGCAGAGAATTCCCTGCTAGCACCTTCTCTGTGCCTGGGAAGCAGAAGTGTTCACATTGCTTCGCAGAATCGCTTTTGTGCAGAAAACAGTAACACTTGTTCAGAACGAAAGAAAGCACAGAGCCCCAGATTTTATGTTGTCCTGGAGAGCTTGCAGAGCACTGGGGAAAGGCAGGCAGAGAATTCCCTGCTAGCACCTTCTCTGTGCCTGGGAAGCAGAAGTGTTCACATTGCTTCGCAGAATCGCTTTTGTGCAGAAAACAGTAAAACTTGTTCAGAACGAAAGAAAGCACAGAGCCCCAGATTTGCTGTTGTTCTGGAGAGCTTGCAGAGCACTGGGGAAAGGCAGGCATAGAATTCCCTGCTAGCACCTTCTCTGTGCCTGGGAACCAGAAGTGTTCACATTGCTTCGCAGAATCGCTTTTGTGCAGAAAACAGTAACACTTGTTCAGAACGAAAGAAAGCACAGAGACCCAGATTTTATGTTGTCCTGGAGAGCTTGCAGAGCACTGGGGAAAGGCAGGCATAGAATTCCCTGCTAGCACCTTCTCTGTGCCTGGGAAGCAGAAGTGTTCACATTGCTTCGCAGAATCGCTTTTGTGGAGAAAACACTAAAACTTGTTCAGAACGAAAGAAAGCACAGAGCCCCAGATTTGCTGTTGTCCTGGAGAGCTTGCAGAGCCCTGGGGAAAGGCAGGCAGAGAATTCCCTGCTAGCACCTTCTCTGTGCCTGGGAAGCAGAAGTGTTCACATTGCTTCGCAGAATCGCTTTTGTGCAGAAAACACTAACACTTGTTCAGAACGAAAGAAAGCACAGAGCCCCAGATTTTATGTTGTCCTGGAGAGCTTGCAGAGCAGTGGGGGAAGGCAGGCATAGAATTCCCTGCTAGCACCTTCTCTGTGCCTGGGAAGCAGAAGTGTTCACGTTGCTGCGCAGAATCGATTTTTTCCGGAAAACAGTAACATGTGTTCACAACGAAAGAAAGCACAGAGCCCCAGATTTTATGTTGTCCTGGAGAGCTTGCAGAGCACTGGGGAAAGGCAGGCATAGAATTCCCTGCTAGCACCTTCTCTGTGCCTGGGAAGCAGAAGTGTTCACATTGCTTCGCAGAATCGCTTTTGTGCAGAAAACAGTAACACTTGTTCAGAACGAAAGAAAGCACAGAGCCCCAGACTTTATGTTGTCCTGGAGAGCTTGCAGAGCCCTGGGGAAAGGCAGGCATAGAATTCCCTGCTAGCACCTTCTCTGTGCCTGGGAAGCAGAAGTGTTCACATTGCTTCGCAGAATCGCTTTTGTGCAGAAAACAGTAACACTTGTTCAGAACGAAAGAAAGCACAGAGCCCCAGATTTTATGTTGTCCTGGAGAGCTTGCAGAGCACTGGGGAAAGGCAGGCAGAGAATTCCCTGCTAGCACCTTCTCTGTGCCTGGGAAGCAGAAGTGTTCACATTGCTTCGCAGAATTGCTTTTGTGCAGAAAACAGTAAGACTTGTTCAGAACGAAAGAAAGCACAGAGCCCCAGATTTGCTGTTGTTCTGGAGAGCTTGCAGAGCACTGGGGAAAGGCAGGCATAGAATTCCCTGCTAGCACCTTCTCTGTGCCTGGGAACCAGAAGTGTTCACATTGCTTCGCAGAATCGCTTTTGTGCAGAAAACAGTAACACTTGTTCAGAACGAAAGAAAGCACAGAGCCCCAGATTTTATGTTGTCCTGGAGAGCTTGCAGAGCACTGGGGAAAGGCAGGCATAGAATTCCCTGCTAGCACCTTCTCTGTGCCTGGGAAGCAGAAGTGTTCACATTGCCTCGCAGAATCGCTTTTGTGCAGAAAACAGTAACACTTGTTCAGAACGAAAGAAAGCACAGAGCCCCAGACTTTATGTTGTCCTGGAGAGCTTGCAGAGCCCTGGGGAAAGGCAGGCAGAGAATTCCCTGCTAGCACCTTCTCTGTGCCTGGGAAGCAGAAGTGTTCACATTGCTTCGCAGAATCGCTTTTGTGCAGAAAACAGTAACACTTGTTCAGAACGAAAGAAAGCACAGAGCCCCAGATTTTATGTTGTCCTGGAGAGCTTGCAGAGCACTGGGGAAAGGCAGGCATAGAATTCCCTGCTAGCACCTTCTCTGTGCCTGGGAAGCAGAAGTGTTCACATTGCTTCGCAGAATCGCTTTTGTGCAGAAAACAGTAACACTTGTTCAGAACGAAAGAAAGCACAGAGCCCCAGACTTTATGTTGTCCTGGAGAGCTTGCAGAGCCCTGGGGAAAGGCAGGCAGAGAATTCCCTGCTAGCACCTTCTCTGTGCCTGGGAAGCAGAAGTGTTCACATTGCTTCGCAGAATCGCTTTTGTGCAGAAAACAGTAACACTTGTTCAGAACGAAAGAAAGCACAGAGCCCCAGATTTTATGCTGTCCTGGAGAGCTTGCAGAGCACTGGGGAAAGGCAGGCAGAGAAGTCCCTGCTAGCACCTTCTCTGTGCCTGGGAAGCAGAAGTGTTCACATTGCTTCGCAGAATCGCTTTTGTGCAGAAAACACTAAAACTTGTTCAGAACGAAAGAAAGCACAGAGCCCCAGATTTGCTGTTGTTCTGGAGAGCTTGCAGAGCACTGGGGAAAGGCAGGCATAGAATTCCCTGCTAGCACCTTCTCTGTGCCTGGGAAGCAGAAGTGTTCACATTGCTTCGCAGAATCGCTTTTGTGCAGAAAACAGTAACACTTGTTCAGAATGAAAGAAAGCACAGAGCCCCAGACTTTATGTTGTCCTGGAGAGCTTGCAGAGCACTGGGGCAAGGCAGGCAGAGCATTCCCTGCTAGCACCTTCTCTGTGCCTGTTCACATTGCTTCGCAGAATCGCTTTTGTGCAGAAAACACTAACACTTGTTCAGAACGAAAGAAAGCACAGAGCCCCAGATTTGCTGTTGTCCTGGAGAGCTTGCAGAGCACTGGGGAAAGGCAGGCAGAGAATTCCCTGCTAGCACCTTCTCTGTGCCTGGGAAGCAGAATTGTTCACATTGCTTCGCAGAATCGCTTTTGTGCAGAAAACACTAAAACTTGTTCAGAACGAAAGAAAGCACAGAGCCCCAGATTTGCTGTTGTCCTGGAGAGCTTGCAGAGCACTGGGGAAAGGCAGGCATAGAATTCCCTGCTAGCATCTTCTCTGTGCCTGGGAAGCAGAAGTGTTCACATTGCTTCGCAGAATCGCTTTTGTGCAGAAAACAGTAACACTTGTTCAGAACGAAAGAAAGCACAGAGCCCCAGATTTTATGTTGTCCTGGAGAGCTTGCAGAGCACTGGGGAAAGGCAGGCAGAGAATTCCCTGCTAGCACCTTCTCTGTGCCTGGGAAGCAGAAGTGTTCACGTTGCTGCGCAGAATCGATTTTTTTCAGAAAACAGTAACACGTGTTCACAACGAAAGAAAGCACTGAGACCCAGATTTGTTGTTGTCCTGGAGAGCTTGCAGAGCACTGGGGAAAGGCAGGCATAGAATTCCCTGCTAGCACCTTCTCTGTGCCTGAGAAGCAGAAGTGTTCACATTGCTTCGCAGAATCGCTTTTGTGCAGAAAACAGTAACACTTGTTCAGAACGAAAGAAAGCACAGAGCCCCAGATTTGCTGTTGTTCTGGAGAGCTTGCAGAGCACTGGGGAAAGGCAGGCATAGAATTCCCTGCTAGCACCTTCTCTGTGCCTGGGAAGCAGAAGTGTTCACATTGCTTCGCAGAATCGCTTTTGTGCAGAAAACAGTAACACTTGTTCAGAATGAAAGAAAGCACAGAGCCCCAGACTTTATGTTGTCCTGGAGAGCTTGCAGAGCACTGGGGAAAGGCAGGCAGAGAATTCCCTGCTAGCACCTTCTCTGTGCCTGGGAAGCAGAATTGTTCACATTGCTTCGCAGAATCGCTTTTGTGCAGAAAACACTAAAACTTGTTCAGAACGAAAGAAAGCACAGAGCCCCAGATTTGCTGTTGTCGTGGAGAGCTTGCAGAGCACTGGGGAAAGGCAGGCATAGAATTCCCTGCTAGCATCTTCTCTGTGCCTGGGAAGCAGAAGTGTTCACATTGCTTCGCAGAATCGCTTTTGTGCAGAAAACAGTAACACTTGTTCAGAACGAAAGAAAGCACAGAGCCCCAGATTTTATGTTGTCCTGGAGAGCTTGCAGAGCACTGGGGAAAGGCAGGCAGAGAATTCCCTGCTAGCACCTTCTCTGTGCCTGGGAAGCAGAAGTGTTCACGTTGCTGCGCAGAATCGATTTTTTTCAGAAAACAGTAACACGTGTTCACAACGAAAGAAAGCACTGAGACCCAGATTTGTTGTTGTCCTGGAGAGCTTGCAGAGCACTGGGGAAAGGCAGGCATAGAATTCCCTGCTAGCACCTTCTCTGTGCCTGAGAAGCAGAAGTGTTCACATTGCTTCGCAGAATTGCTTTTGTGCAGAAAACACTAAAACTTGTTCAGAACGAAAGAAAGCACAGAGCCCCAGATTTGCTGTTGTCCTGGAGAGCTTGCAGAGCACTGGGGAAAGGCAGGCAGAGAATTCCCTGCTAGCACCTTCTCTGTGCCTGGGAAGCAGAAGTGTTCACATTGCTTCGCAGAATCGCTTTTGTGCAGAAAACACTAAAACTTGTTCAGAACGAAAGAAAGCACAGAGCCCCAGATTTGCTGTTGTCCTGGAGAGCTTGCAGAGCACTGGGGAAAGGCAGGCATAGAATTCCCTGCTAGCACCTTCTCTGTGCCTGGGAAGCAGAAGTGTTCACATTGCTTCGCAGAATCGCTTTTGTGCAGAAAAGACTAAAACTTGTTCAGAACGAAAGAAAGCACAGAGCCCCAGATTTGCTGTTGTCCTGGAGAGCTTGCAGAGCCCTGGGGAAAGGCAGGCAGAGAATTCCCTGCTAGCACCTTCTCTGTGCCTGGGAAGCAGAAGTGTTCACGTTGCTGCGCAGAATCGATTTTTTCCGGAAAACAGTAACATGTGTTCACAACGAAAGAAAGCACAGAGCCCCAGATTTTATGTTGTCCTGGAGAGCTTGCAGAGCACTGGGGAAAGGCAGGCATAGAATTCCCTGCTAGCACCTTCTCTGTGCCTGGGAAGCAGAAGTGTTCACATTGCTTCGCAGAATCGCTTTTGTGCAGAAAACAGTAACACTTGTTCAGAACGAAAGAAAGCACAGAGCCCCAGACTTTATGTTGTCCTGGAGAGCTTGCAGAGCCCTGGGGAAAGGCAGGCAGAGAATTCCCTGCTAGCACCTTCTCTGTGCCTGGGAAGCAGAAGTGTTCACATTGCTTCGCAGAATCGCTTTTGTGCAGAAAACAGTAACACTTGTTCAGAACGAAAGAAAGCACAGAGCCCCAGATTTTATGTTGTCCTGGAGAGCTTGCAGAGCACTGGGGAAAGGCAGGCAGAGAATTCCCTGCTAGCACCTTCTCTGTGCCTGGGAAGCAGAAGTGTTCACATTGCTTCGCAGAATCGCTTTTGTGCAGAAAACAGTAAAACTTGTTCAGAACGAAAGAAAGCACAGAGCCCCAGATTTGCTGTTGTTCTGGAGAGCTTGCAGAGCACTGGGGAAAGGCAGGCATAGAATTCCCTGCTAGCACCTTCTCTGTGCCTGGGAACCAGAAGTGTTCACATTGCTTCGCAGAATCGCTTTTGTGCAGAAAACAGTAACACTTGTTCAGAACGAAAGAAAGCACAGAGACCCAGATTTTATGTTGTCCTGGAGAGCTTGCAGAGCACTGGGGAAAGGCAGGCATAGAATTCCCTGCTAGCACCTTCTCTGTGCCTGGGAAGCAGAAGTGTTCACATTGCTTCGCAGAATCGCTTTTGTGGAGAAAACACTAAAACTTGTTCAGAACGAAAGAAAGCACAGAGCCCCAGATTTGCTGTTGTCCTGGAGAGCTTGCAGAGCCCTGGGGAAAGGCAGGCAGAGAATTCCCTGCTAGCACCTTCTCTGTGCCTGGGAAGCAGAAGTGTTCACATTGCTTCGCAGAATCGCTTTTGTGCAGAAAACACTAACACTTGTTCAGAACGAAAGAAAGCACAGAGCCCCAGATTTTATGTTGTCCTGGAGAGCTTGCAGAGCAGTGGGGGAAGGCAGGCATAGAATTCCCTGCTAGCACCTTCTCTGTGCCTGGGAAGCAGAAGTGTTCACGTTGCTGCGCAGAATCGATTTTTTCCGGAAAACAGTAACATGTGTTCACAACGAAAGAAAGCACAGAGCCCCAGATTTTATGTTGTCCTGGAGAGCTTGCAGAGCACTGGGGAAAGGCAGGCATAGAATTCCCTGCTAGCACCTTCTCTGTGCCTGGGAAGCAGAAGTGTTCACATTGCTTCGCAGAATCGCTTTTGTGCAGAAAACAGTAACACTTGTTCAGAACGAAAGAAAGCACAGAGCCCCAGACTTTATGTTGTCCTGGAGAGCTTGCAGAGCCCTGGGGAAAGGCAGGCATAGAATTCCCTGCTAGCACCTTCTCTGTGCCTGGGAAGCAGAAGTGTTCACATTGCTTCGCAGAATCGCTTTTGTGCAGAAAACAGTAACACTTGTTCAGAACGAAAGAAAGCACAGAGCCCCAGATTTTATGTTGTCCTGGAGAGCTTGCAGAGCACTGGGGAAAGGCAGGCAGAGAATTCCCTGCTAGCACCTTCTCTGTGCCTGGGAAGCAGAAGTGTTCACATTGCTTCGCAGAATTGCTTTTGTGCAGAAAACAGTAAGACTTGTTCAGAACGAAAGAAAGCACAGAGCCCCAGATTTGCTGTTGTTCTGGAGAGCTTGCAGAGCACTGGGGAAAGGCAGGCATAGAATTCCCTGCTAGCACCTTCTCTGTGCCTGGGAACCAGAAGTGTTCACATTGCTTCGCAGAATCGCTTTTGTGCAGAAAACAGTAACACTTGTTCAGAACGAAAGAAAGCACAGAGCCCCAGATTTTATGTTGTCCTGGAGAGCTTGCAGAGCACTGGGGAAAGGCAGGCATAGAATTCCCTGCTAGCACCTTCTCTGTGCCTGGGAAGCAGAAGTGTTCACATTGCCTCGCAGAATCGCTTTTGTGCAGAAAACAGTAACACTTGTTCAGAACGAAAGAAAGCACAGAGCCCCAGACTTTATGTTGTCCTGGAGAGCTTGCAGAGCCCTGGGGAAAGGCAGGCAGAGAATTCCCTGCTAGCACCTTCTCTGTGCCTGGGAAGCAGAAGTGTTCACATTGCTTCGCAGAATCGCTTTTGTGCAGAAAACAGTAACACTTGTTCAGAACGAAAGAAAGCACAGAGCCCCAGATTTTATGTTGTCCTGGAGAGCTTGCAGAGCACTGGGGAAAGGCAGGCATAGAATTCCCTGCTAGCACCTTCTCTGTGCCTGGGAAGCAGAAGTGTTCACATTGCTTCGCAGAATCGCTTTTGTGCAGAAAACAGTAACACTTGTTCAGAACGAAAGAAAGCACAGAGCCCCAGACTTTATGTTGTCCTGGAGAGCTTGCAGAGCCCTGGGGAAAGGCAGGCAGAGAATTCCCTGCTAGCACCTTCTCTGTGCCTGGGAAGCAGAAGTGTTCACATTGCTTCGCAGAATCGCTTTTGTGCAGAAAACAGTAACACTTGTTCAGAACGAAAGAAAGCACAGAGCCCCAGATTTTATGCTGTCCTGGAGAGCTTGCAGAGCACTGGGGAAAGGCAGGCAGAGAAGTCCCTGCTAGCACCTTCTCTGTGCCTGGGAAGCAGAAGTGTTCACATTGCTTCGCAGAATCGCTTTTGTGCAGAAAACACTAAAACTTGTTCAGAACGAAAGAAAGCACAGAGCCCCAGATTTGCTGTTGTTCTGGAGAGCTTGCAGAGCACTGGGGAAAGGCAGGCATAGAATTCCCTGCTAGCACCTTCTCTGTGCCTGGGAAGCAGAAGTGTTCACATTGCTTCGCAGAATCGCTTTTGTGCAGAAAACAGTAACACTTGTTCAGAATGAAAGAAAGCACAGAGCCCCAGACTTTATGTTGTCCTGGAGAGCTTGCAGAGCACTGGGGCAAGGCAGGCAGAGCATTCCCTGCTAGCACCTTCTCTGTGCCTGTTCACATTGCTTCGCAGAATCGCTTTTGTGCAGAAAACACTAACACTTGTTCAGAACGAAAGAAAGCACAGAGCCCCAGATTTGCTGTTGTCCTGGAGAGCTTGCAGAGCACTGGGGAAAGGCAGGCAGAGAATTCCCTGCTAGCACCTTCTCTGTGCCTGGGAAGCAGAATTGTTCACATTGCTTCGCAGAATCGCTTTTGTGCAGAAAACACTAAAACTTGTTCAGAACGAAAGAAAGCACAGAGCCCCAGATTTGCTGTTGTCCTGGAGAGCTTGCAGAGCACTGGGGAAAGGCAGGCATAGAATTCCCTGCTAGCATCTTCTCTGTGCCTGGGAAGCAGAAGTGTTCACATTGCTTCGCAGAATCGCTTTTGTGCAGAAAACAGTAACACTTGTTCAGAACGAAAGAAAGCACAGAGCCCCAGATTTTATGTTGTCCTGGAGAGCTTGCAGAGCACTGGGGAAAGGCAGGCAGAGAATTCCCTGCTAGCACCTTCTCTGTGCCTGGGAAGCAGAAGTGTTCACGTTGCTGCGCAGAATCGATTTTTTTCAGAAAACAGTAACACGTGTTCACAACGAAAGAAAGCACTGAGACCCAGATTTGTTGTTGTCCTGGAGAGCTTGCAGAGCACTGGGGAAAGGCAGGCATAGAATTCCCTGCTAGCACCTTCTCTGTGCCTGAGAAGCAGAAGTGTTCACATTGCTTCGCAGAATTGCTTTTGTGCAGAAAACACTAAAACTTGTTCAGAACGAAAGAAAGCACAGAGCCCCAGATTTGCTGTTGTCCTGGAGAGCTTGCAGAGCACTGGGGAAAGGCAGGCAGAGAATTCCCTGCTAGCACCTTCTCTGTGCCTGGGAAGCAGAAGTGTTCACATTGCTTCGCAGAATCGCTTTTGTGCAGAAAACACTAAAACTTGTTCAGAACGAAAGAAAGCACAGAGCCCCAGATTTGCTGTTGTCCTGGAGAGCTTGCAGAGCACTGGGGAAAGGCAGGCATAGAATTCCCTGCTAGCACCTTCTCTGTGCCTGGGAAGCAGAAGTGTTCACATTGCTTCGCAGAATCGCTTTTGTGCAGAAAAGACTAAAACTTGTTCAGAACGAAAGAAAGCACAGAGCCCCAGATTTGCTGTTGTCCTGGAGAGCTTGCAGAGCCCTGGGGAAAGGCAGGCAGAGAATTCCCTGCTAGCACCTTCTCTGTGCCTGGGAAGCAGAAGTGTTCACGTTGCTGCGCAGAATCCATTTTTTCCGGAAAACAGTAACATGTGTTCACAACGAAAGAAAGCACAGAGCCCCAGATTTTATGTTGTCCTGGAGAGCTTGCAGAGCACTGGGGAAAGGCAGGCAGAGAATTCCCTGCTAGCACCTTCTCTGTGCCTGGGAAGCAGAAGTGTTCACATTGCTTCGCAGAATCGCTTTTGTGCAGAAAACAGTAACACTTGTTCAGAACGAAAGAAAGCACAGAGCCCCAGACTTTATGTTGTCCTGGAGAGCTTGCAGAGCCCTGGGGAAAGGCAGGCAGAGAATTCCCTGCTAGCACCTTCTCTGTGCCTGGGAAGCAGAAGTGTTCACATTGCTTCGCAGAATCGCTTTTGTGCAGAAAACAGTAACACTTGTTCAGAACGAAAGAAAGCACAGAGCCCCAGATTTTATGTTGTCCTGGAGAGCTTGCAGAGCACTGGGGAAAGGCAGGCAGAGAATTCCCTGCTAGCACCTTCTCTGTGCCTGGGAAGCAGAAGTGTTCACATTGCTTCGCAGAATCGCTTTTGTGCAGAAAACAGTAACACTTGTTCAGAACGAAAGAAAGCACAGAGCCCCAGATTTGCTGTTGTTCTGGAGAGCTTGCAGAGCACTGGGTAAAGGCAGGCATAGAATTCCCTGCTAGCACCTTCTCTGTGCCTGGGAACCAGAAGTGTTCACATTGCTTCGCAGAATCGCTTTTGTGCAGAAAACAGTAACACTTGTTCAGAACGAAAGAAAGCACAGAGCCCCAGATTTTATGTTGTCCTGGAGAGCTTGCAGAGCACTGGGGAAAGGCAGGCATAGAATTCCCTGCTAGCACCTTCTCTGTGCCTGGGAAGCAGAAGTGTTCACATTGCTTCGCAGAATCGCTTTTGTGCAGAAAACAGTAACACTTGTTCAGAACGAAAGAAAGCACAGAGCCCCAGACTTTATGTTGTCCTGGAGAGCTTGCAGAGCCCTGGGGAAAGGCAGGCAGAGAATTCCCTGCTAGCACCTTCTCTGTGCCTGGGAAGCAGAAGTGTTCACATTGCTTCGCTGAATCGCTTTTGTGCAGAAAACAGTAACACTTGTTCAGAACGAAAGAAAGCACAGAGCCCCAGATTTTATGCTGTCCTGGAGAGCTTGCAGAGCACTGGGGAAAGGCAGGCAGAGAATTCCCTGCTAGCACCTTCTCTGTGCCTGGGAAGCAGAAGTGTTCACATTGCTTCGCAGAATCGCTTTTGTGCAGAAAACAGTAACACTTGTTCAGAACGAAAGAAAGCACAGAGCCCCAGATTTTATGCTGTCCTGGAGAGCTTGCAGAGCACTGGGGAAAGGCAGGCAGAGAATTCCCTGCTAGCACCTTCTCTGTGCCTGGGAAGCAGAAGTGTTCACATTGCTTCGCAGAATCGCTTTTGTGCAGAAAACACTAACACTTGTTCAGAACGAAAGAAAGCACAGAGCCCCAGATTTGCTGTTGTCCTGGAGAGCTTGCAGAGCACTGGGGAAAGGCAGGCAGAGAATTCCCTGCTAGCACCTTCTCTGTGCCTGGGAAGCAGAAGTGTTCACATTGCTTCGCAGAATCGCTTTTGTGCAGAAAACACTAAAACTTGTTCAGAACGAAAGAAAGCACAGAGCCCCAGATTTGCTGTTGTCCTGGAGAGCTTGCAGAGCCCTGGGGAAAGGCAGGCAGAGAATTCCCTGCTAGCACCTTCTCTGTGCCTGGGAAACAGAAGTGTTCACATTGCTTCGCAGAATCGCTTTTGTGCAGAAAACAGTAACACTTGTTCAGAACGAAAGAAAGCACAGAGCCCCAGATTTTATGCTGTCCTGGAGAGCTTGCAGAGCACTGGGGAAAGGCAGGCAGAGAATTCCCTGCTAGCACCTTCTCTGTGCCTGGGAAGCAGAAGTGTTCACATTGCTTCGCAGAATCGCTTTTGTGCAGAAAACACTAACACTTGTTCAGAACGAAAGAAAGCACAGAGCCCCAGATTTTATGTTGTCCTGGAGAGCTTGCAGAGCCCTGGGGAAAGGCAGGCAGAGAATTCCCTGCTAGCACCTTCTCTGTGCCTGGGAAGCAGAAGTGTTCACGTTGCTGCGCAGAATCGATTTTTTCCGGAAAACAGTAACATGTGTTCACAACGAAAGAAAGCACAGAGCCCCAGATTTTATGTTGTCCTGGAGAGCTTGCAGAGCACTGGGGAAAGGCAGGCATAGAATTCCCTGCTAGCACCTTCTCTGTGCCTGGGAAGCAGAAGTGTTCACATTGCTTCGCAGAATCGCTTTTGTGCAGAAAACACTAACACTTGTTCAGAACGAAAGAAAGCACAGACCCCCAGATTTGCTGTTGTCCTGGAGAGCTTGCAGAGCCCTGGGGAAAGGCAGGCAGAGAATTCCCTGCTAGCACCTTCTCTGTGCCTGGGAAGCAGAAGTGTTCACATTGCTTCGCAGAATCGCTTTTGTGCAGAAAACACTAACACTTGTTCAGAACGAAAGAAAGCACAGAGCCCCAGATTTTATGCTGTCCTGGAGAGCTTGCAGAGCACTGGGGAAAGGCAGGCAGAGAATTCCCTGCTAGCACCTTCTCTGTGCCTGGGAAGCAGAAGTGTTCACATTGCTTCGCAGAATCGCTTTTGTGCAGAAAACACTAACACTTGTTCAGAACGAAAGAAAGCACAGAGCCCCAGATTTTATGTTGTCCTGGAGAGCTTGCAGAGCACTGGGGAAAGGCAGGCATAGAATTCCCTGCTAGCACCTTCTCTGTGCCTGGGAAGCAGAAGTGTTCACATTGCTTCGCAGAATCGCTTTTGTGCAGAAAACAGTAACACTTGTTCAGAACGAAAGAAAGCACAGAGCCCCAGACTTTATGTTGTCCTGGAGAGCTTGCAGAGCCCTGGGGAAAGGCAGGCAGAGAATTCCCTGCTAGCACCTTCTCTGTGCCTGGGAAGCAGAAGTGTTCACATTGCTTCGCAGAATCGCTTTTGTGCAGAAAACAGTAACACTTGTTCAGAACGAAAGAAAGCACAGAGCCCCAGATTTTATGCTGTCCTGGAGAGCTTGCAGAGCACTGGGGAAAGGCAGGCAGAGAATTCCCTGCTAGCACCTTCTCTGTGCCTGGGAAGCAGAAGTGTTCACATTGCTTCGCAGAATCGCTTTTGTGCAGAAAAGACTAAAACTTGTTCAGAACGAAAGAAAGCACAGAGCCCCAGACTTTATGTTGTCCTGGAGAGCTTGCAGAGCCCTGGGGAAAGGCAGGCAGAGCATTCCCTGCTAGCACCTTCTCTGTGCCTGGGAAGCAGAAGTGTTCACATTGCTCTGCAGAATCACTTTTGTGCAGAAAACAGTAACACGTGTTCACAACGAAAGAAAGCACAGAGCCCCAGATTTGCTGTTGTCCTGGAGAGCTTGCAGAGCCCTGGGGAAAGGCAGGCAGAGAATTCCCTGCTAGCACCTTCTCTGTGCCTGGGAAACAGAAGTGTTCACATTGCTTCGCAGAATCGCTTTTGTGCAGAAAACACTAACACTTGTTCAGAACGAAAGAAAGCACAGAGCCCCAGATTTTATGTTGTCCTGGAGAGCTTGCAGAGCAGTGGGGGAAGGCAGGCAGAGAATTCCCTGCTAGCACCTTCTCTGTGCCTGGGAATCAGAAGTGTTCACGTTGCTGCGCAGAATCGATTTTTTCCGGAAAACAGTAACATGTGTTCACAACGAAAGAAAGCACAGAGCCCCAGATTTTATGTTGTCCTGGAGAGCTTGCAGAGCACTGGGGAAAGGCAGGCATAGAATTCCCTGCTAGCACCTTCTCTGTGCCTGGGAAGCAGAAGTGTTCACATTGCTTCGCAGAATCGCTTTTGTGCAGAAAACAGTAACACTTGTTCAGAACGAAAGAAAGCACAGAGCCCCAGACTTTATGTTGTCCTGGAGAGCTTGCAGAGCCCTGGGGAAAGGCAGGCAGAGAATTCCCTGCTAGCACCTTCTCTGTGCCTGGGAAGCAGAAGTGTTCACATTGCTTCGCAGAATCGCTTTTGTGCAGAAAACAGTAACACTTGTTCAGAACGAAAGAAAGCACAGAGCCCCAGATTTTATGCTGTCCTGGAGAGCTTGCAGAGCCCTGGGGAAAGGCAGGCAGAGAATTCCCTGCTAGCACCTTCTCTGTGCCTGGGAAGCAGAAGTGTTCACATTGCTTCGCAGAATCGCTTTTGTGCAGAAAACAGTAACACTTGTTCAGAACGAAAGAAAGCACAGAGCCCCAGACTTTATGTTGTCCTGGAGAGCTTGCAGAGCCCTGGGGAAAGGCAGGCAGAGAATTCCCTGCTAGCACCTTCTCTGTGCCTGGGAAGCAGAAGTGTTCACATTGCTGTGCAGAATCACTTTTGTGCAGAAAACAGTAACACGTGTTCACAACGAAAGAAAGCACAGAGCCCCAGACTTTATGTTGTCCTGGAGAGCTTGCAGAGCAGTGGGGGAAGGCAGGCAGAGAATTCCCTGCTAGCACCTTCTCTGTGCCTGGGAATCAGAAGTGTTCACGTTGCTGCGCAGAATCGATTTTTTCCGGAAAACAGTAACATGTGTTCACAACGAAAGAAAGCACAGAGCCCCAGATTTTATGTTGTCCTGGAGAGCTTGCAGAGCACTGGGGAAAGGCAGGCATAGAATTCCCTGCTAGCACCTTCTCTGTGCCTGGGAAGCAGAAGTGTTCACATTGCTTCGCAGAATCGCTTTTGTGCAGAAAACAGTAACACTTGTTCAGAACGAAAGAAAGCACAGAGCCCCAGACTTTATGTTGTCCTGGAGAGCTTGCAGAGCCCTGGGGAAAGGCAGGCAGAGAATTCCCTGCTAGCACCTTCTCTGTGCCTGGGAAGCAGAAGTGTTCACATTGCTTCGCAGAATCGCTTTTGTGCAGAAAACAGTAACACTTGTTCAGAACGAAAGAAAGCACAGAGCCCCAGATTTTATGCTGTCCTGGAGAGCTTGCAGAGCCCTGGGGAAAGGCAGGCAGAGAATTCCCTGCTAGCACCTTCTCTGTGCCTGGGAAGCAGAAGTGTTCACATTGCTTCGCAGAATCGCTTTTGTGCAGAAAACAGTAACACTTGTTCAGAACGAAAGAAAGCACAGAGCCCCAGACTTTATGTTGTCCTGGAGAGCTTGCAGAGCCCTGGGGAAAGGCAGGCAGAGCATTCCCTGCTAGCACCTTCTCTGTGCCTGGGAAGCAGAAGTGTTCACATTGCTGTGCAGAATCACTTTTGTGCAGAAAACAGTAACACGTGTTCACAACGAAAGAAAGCACAGAGCCCCAGACTTTATGTTGTCCTGGAGAGCTTGCAGAGCAGTGGGGGAAGGCAGGCAGAGAATTCCCTGCTAGCACCTTCTCTGTGCCTGGGAATCAGAAGTGTTCACGTTGCTGCGCAGAATCAATTTTTTCCGGAAAACAGTAACATGTGTTCACAACGAAAGAAAGCACAGAGCCCCAGATTTTATGTTGTCCTGGAGAGCTTGCAGAGCACTGGGGAAAGGCAGGCAGAGAATTCCCTGCTAGCACCTTCTCTGTGCCTGGGAAACAGAAGTGTTCACATTGCTTCGCAGAATCGCTTTTGTGCAGAAAACACTAAAACTTGTTCAGAACGAAAGAAAGCACAGAGCCCCAGATTTTCTGTTGTCCTGGAGAGCTTGCAGAGCACTGGGGAAAGGCAGGCAGAGAATTCCCTGCTAGCACCTTCTCTGTGCCTGGGAAGCAGAAGTGTTCACATTGCTTCGCAGAATCGCTTTTGTGCAGAAAACAGTAACACTTGTTCAGAACGAAAGAAAGCACAGAGCCCCAGATTTGCTGTTGTTCTGGAGAGCTTGCAGAGCACTGGGGAAAGGCAGGCATAGAATTCCCTGCTAGCACCTTCTCTGTGCCTGGGAAGCAGAAGTGTTCACATTGCTTCGCAGAATCGCTTTTGTGCAGAAAACAGTAACACTTGTTCAGAATGAAAGAAAGCACAGAGCCCCAGACTTTATGTTGTCCTGGAGAGCTTGCAGAGCACTGGGGAAAGGCAGGCAGAGCATTCCCTGCTAGCACCTTCTCTGTGCCTGTTCACATTGCTTCGCAGAATCGCTTTTGTGCAGAAAACACTAACACTTGTTCAGAACGAAAGAAAGCACAGAGCCCCAGATTTGCTGTTGTCCTGGAGAGCTTGCAGAGCACTGGGGAAAGGCAGGCAGAGAATTCCCTGCTAGCACCTTCTCTGTGCCTGGGAAGCAGAAGTGTTCACATTGCTTCGCAGAATCGCTTTTGTGCAGAAAACACTAAAACTTGTTCAGAACGAAAGAAAGCACAGAGCCCCAGATTTGCTGTTGTCGTGGAGAGCTTGCAGAGCACTGGGGAAAGGCAGGCATAGAATTCCCTGCTAGCATCTTCTCTGTGCCTGGGAAGCAGAAGTGTTCACATTGCTTCGCAGAATCGCTTTTGTGCAGAAAACAGTAACACTTGTTCAGAACGAAAGAAAGCACAGAGCCCCAGATTTTATGTTGTCCTGGAGAGCTTGCAGAGCACTGGGGAAAGGCAGGCAGAGAATTCCCTGATAGCACCTTCTCTGTGCCTGGGAAGCAGAAGTGTTCACGTTGCTGCGCAGAATCGATTTTTTTCAGAAAACAGTAACACGTGTTCACAACGAAAGAAAGCACTGAGACCCAGATTTGTTGTTGTCCTGGAGAGCTTGCAGAGCACTGGGGAAAGGCAGGCATAGAATTCCCTGCTAGCACCTTCTCTGTGCCTGGGAAGCAGAAGTGTTCACATTGCTTCGCAGAATCGCTTTTGTGCAGAAAACACTAAAACTTGTTCAGAACGAAAGAAAGCACAGAGCCCCAGATTTGCTGTTGTCCTGGAGAGCTTGCAGAGCACTGGGGAAAGGCAGGCAGAGAATTCCCTGCTAGCACCTTCTCTGTGCCTGGGAAGCAGAAGTGTTCACATTGCTTCGCAGAATCGCTTTTGTGCAGAAAACACTAAAACTTGTTCAGAACGAAAGAAAGCACAGAGCCCCAGATTTGCTGTTGTCCTGGAGAGCTTGCAGAGCACTGGGGAAAGGCAGGCATAGAATTCCCTGCTAGCACCTTCTCTGTGCCTGGGAAGCAGAAGTGTTCACATTGCTTCGCAGAATCGCTTTTGTGCAGAAAAGACTAAAACTTGTTCAGAACGAAAGAAAGCACAGAGCCCCAGATTTGCTGTTGTCCTGGAGAGCTTGCAGAGCACTGGGGAAAGGCAGGCATAGAATTCCCTGCTAGCACCTTCTCTGTGCCTGGGAACCAGAAGTGTTCACATTGCTTCGCAGAATCGCTTTTGTGCAGAAAACAGTAACACTTGTTCAGAACGAAAGAAAGCACAGAGCCCCAGATTTTATGTTGTCCTGGAGAGCTTGCAGAGCACTGGGGAAAGGCAGGCATAGTATTCCCTGCTAGCACCTTCTCTGTGCCTGGGAAGCAGAAGTGTTCACATTGCTTCGCAGAATCGCTTTTGTGGAGAAAACACTAAAACTTGTTCAGAACGAAAGAAAGCACAGAGCCCCAGATTTGCTGTTGTCCTGGAGAGCTTGCAGAGCCCTGGGGAAAGGCAGGCAGAGAATTCCCTGCTAGCACCTTCTCTGTGCCTGGGAAGCAGAAGTGTTCACATTGCTTCGCAGAATCGCTTTTGTGCAGAAAACACTAACACTTGTTCAGAACGAAAGAAAGCACAGAGCCCCAGATTTTATGTTGTCCTGGAGAGCTTGCAGAGCAGTGGGGGAAGGCAGGCAGAGAATTCCCTGCTAGCACCTTCTCTGTGCCTGGGAAGCAGAAGTGTTCACGTTGCTGCGCAGAATCGATTTTTTCCGGAAAACAGTAACATGTGTTCACAACGAAAGAAAGCACAGAGCCCCAGATTTTATGTTGTCCTGGAGAGCTTGCAGAGCACTGGGGAAAGGCAGGCATAGAATTCCCTGCTAGCACCTTCTCTGTGCCTGGGAAGCAGAAGTGTTCACATTGCTTCGCAGAATCGCTTTTGTGCAGAAAACAGTAACACTTGTTCAGAACGAAAGAAAGCACAGAGCCCCAGACTTTATGTTGTCCTGGAGAGCTTGCAGAGCCCTGGGGAAAGGCAGGCAGAGAATTCCCTGCTAGCACCTTCTCTGTGCCTGGGAAGCAGAAGTGTTCACATTGCTTCGCAGAATCGCTTTTGTGCAGAAAACAGTAACACTTGTTCAGAACGAAAGAAAGCACAGAGCCCCAGATTTTATGCTGTCCTGGAGAGCTTGCAGAGCACTGGGGAAAGGCAGGCAGAGAATTCCCTGCTAGCACCTTCTCTGTGCCTGGGAAGCAGAAGTGTTCACATTGCTTCGCAGAATCGCTTTTGTGCAGAAAACAGTAACACTTGTTCAGAACGAAAGAAAGCACAGAGCCCCAGACTTTATGTTGTCCTGGAGAGCTTGCAGAGCCCTGGGGAAAGGCAGGCAGAGCATTCCCTGCTAGCACCTTCTCTGTGCCTGGGAAGCAGAAGTGTTCACATTGCTGTGCAGAATCACTTTTGTGCAGAAAACAGTAACACGTGTTCACAACGAAAGAAAGCACAGAGCCCCAGACTTTATGTTGTCCTGGAGAGCTTGCAGAGCAGTGGGGGAAGGCAGGCAGAGAATTCCCTGCTAGCACCTTCTCTGTGCCTGGGAATCAGAAGTGTTCACGTTGCTGCGCAGAATCAATTTTTTCCGGAAAACAGTAACATGTGTTCACAACGAAAGAAAGCACTGAGACCCAGATTTGTTGTTGTCCTGGAGAGCTTGCAGAGCACTGGGGAAAGGCAGGCAGAGAATTCCCTGCTAGCACCTTCTCTGTGCCTGGGAAACAGAAGTGTTCACATTGCTTCGCAGAATCGCTTTTGTGCAGAAAAGACTAAAACTTGTTCAGAACGAAAGAAAGCACAGAGCCCCAGATTTGCTGTTGTCCTGGAGAGCTTGCAGAGCACTGGGGAAAGGCAGGCAGAGAATTCCCTGCTAGCACCTTCTCTGTGCCTGGGAAGCAGAAGTGTTCACATTGCTTCGCAGAATCGCTTTTGTGCAGAAAACACTAAAACTTGTTCAGAACGAAAGAAAGCACAGAGCCCCAGATTTGCTGTTGTCCTGGAGAGCTTGCAGAGCCCTGGGGAAAGGCAGGCAGAGAATTCCCTGCTAGCACCTTCTCTGTGCCTGGGAAACAGAAGTGTTCACATTGCTTCGCAGAATCGCTTTTGTGCAGAAAACAGTAACACTTGTTCAGAACGAAAGAAAGCACAGAGCCCCAGATTTTATGCTGTCCTGGAGAGCTTGCAGAGCACTGGGGAAAGGCAGGCAGAGAATTCCCTGCTAGCACCTTCTCTGTGCCTGGGAAGCAGAAGTGTTCACATTGCTTCGCAGAATCGCTTTTGTGCAGAAAACACTAACACTTGTTCAGAACGAAAGAAAGCACAGAGCCCCAGATTTTATGTTGTCCTGGAGAGCTTGCAGAGCAGTGGGGGAAGGCAGGCAGAGAATTCCCTGCTAGCACCTTCTCTGTGCCTGAGAAGCAGAAGTGTTCACATTGCTTCGCAGAATTGCTTTTGTGCAGAAAACACTAAAACTTGTTCAGAACGAAAGAAAGCACAGAGCCCCAGATTTGCTGTTGTCCTGGAGAGCTTGCAGAGCACTGGGGAAAGGCAGGCAGAGAATTCCCTGCTAGCACCTTCTCTGTGCCTGGGAAGCAGAATTGTTCACATTGCTTCGCAGAATCGCTTTTGTGCAGAAAACAGTAACACTTGTTCAGAACGAAAGAAAGCACAGAGCCCCAGATTTGCTGTTGTTCTGGAGAGCTTGCAGAGCACTGGGGAAAGGCAGGCATAGAATTCCCTGCTAGCACCTTCTCTGTGCCTGGGAAGCAGAAGTGTTCACATTGCTTCGCAGAATCGCTTTTGTGCAGAAAACAGTAACACTTGTTCAGAATGAAAGAAAGCACAGAGCCCCAGACTTTATGTTGTCCTGGAGAGCTTGCAGAGCACTGGGGAAAGGCAGGCAGAGCATTCCCTGCTAGCACCTTCTCTGTGCCTGTTCACATTGCTTCGCAGAATCGCTTTTGTGCAGAAAACACTAACACTTGTTCAGAACGAAAGAAAGCACAGAGCCCCAGATTTGCTGTTGTCCTGGAGAGCTTGCAGAGCACTGGGGAAAGGCAGGCAGAGAATTCCCTGCTAGCACCTTCTCTGTGCCTGGGAAGCAGAAGTGTTCACATTGCTTCGCAGAATCGCTTTTGTGCAGAAAACACTAAAACTTGTTCAGAACGAAAGAAAGCACAGAGCCCCAGATTTGCTGTTGTCGTGGAGAGCTTGCAGAGCACTGGGGAAAGGCAGGCATAGAATTCCCTGCTAGCATCTTCTCTGTGCCTGGGAAGCAGAAGTGTTCACATTGCTTCGCAGAATCGCTTTTGTGCAGAAAACAGTAACACTTGTTCAGAACGAAAGAAAGCACAGAGCCCCAGATTTTATGTTGTCCTGGAGAGCTTGCAGAGCACTGGGGAAAGGCAGGCAGAGAATTCCCTGATAGCACCTTCTCTGTGCCTGGGAAGCAGAAGTGTTCACGTTGCTGCGCAGAATCGATTTTTTTCAGAAAACAGTAACACGTGTTCACAACGAAAGAAAGCACTGAGACCCAGATTTGTTGTTGTCCTGGAGAGCTTGCAGAGCACTGGGGAAAGGCAGGCATAGAATTCCCTGCTAGCACCTTCTCTGTGCCTGGGAAGCAGAAGTGTTCACATTGCTTCGCAGAATTGCTTTTGTGCAGAAAACACTAAAACTTGTTCAGAACGAAAGAAAGCACAGAGCCCCAGACTTTATGTTGTCCTGGAGAGCTTGCAGAGCCCTGGGGAAAGGCAGGCAGAGCATTCCCTGCTAGCACCTTCTCTGTGCCTGGGAAGCAGAAGTGTTCACATTGCTCTGCAGAATCACTTTTGTGCAGAAAACAGTAACACGTGTTCACAACGAAAGAAAGCACAGAGCCCCAGATTTGCTGTTGTCCTGGAGAGCTTGCAGAGCCCTGGGGAAAGGCAGGCAGAGAATTCCCTGCTAGCACCTTCTCTGTGCCTGGGAAACAGAAGTGTTCACATTGCTTCGCAGAATCGCTTTTGTGCAGAAAACACTAACACTTGTTCAGAACGAAAGAAAGCACAGAGCCCCAGATTTTATGTTGTCCTGGAGAGCTTGCAGAGCAGTGGGGGAAGGCAGGCAGAGAATTCCCTGCTAGCACCTTCTCTGTGCCTGGGAATCAGAAGTGTTCACGTTGCTGCGCAGAATCGATTTTTTCCGGAAAACAGTAACATGTGTTCACAACGAAAGAAAGCACAGAGCCCCAGATTTTATGTTGTCCTGGAGAGCTTGCAGAGCACTGGGGAAAGGCAGGCATAGAATTCCCTGCTAGCACCTTCTCTGTGCCTGGGAAGCAGAAGTGTTCACATTGCTTCGCAGAATCGCTTTTGTGCAGAAAACAGTAACACTTGTTCAGAACGAAAGAAAGCACAGAGCCCCAGACTTTATGTTGTCCTGGAGAGCTTGCAGAGCCCTGGGGAAAGGCAGGCAGAGAATTCCCTGCTAGCACCTTCTCTGTGCCTGGGAAGCAGAAGTGTTCACATTGCTTCGCAGAATCGCTTTTGTGCAGAAAACAGTAACACTTGTTCAGAACGAAAGAAAGCACAGAGCCCCAGATTTTATGCTGTCCTGGAGAGCTTGCAGAGCCCTGGGGAAAGGCAGGCAGAGAATTCCCTGCTAGCACCTTCTCTGTGCCTGGGAAGCAGAAGTGTTCACATTGCTTCGCAGAATCGCTTTTGTGCAGAAAACAGTAACACTTGTTCAGAACGAAAGAAAGCACAGAGCCCCAGACTTTATGTTGTCCTGGAGAGCTTGCAGAGCCCTGGGGAAAGGCAGGCAGAGAATTCCCTGCTAGCACCTTCTCTGTGCCTGGGAAGCAGAAGTGTTCACATTGCTGTGCAGAATCACTTTTGTGCAGAAAACAGTAACACGTGTTCACAACGAAAGAAAGCACAGAGCCCCAGACTTTATGTTGTCCTGGAGAGCTTGCAGAGCAGTGGGGGAAGGCAGGCAGAGAATTCCCTGCTAGCACCTTCTCTGTGCCTGGGAATCAGAAGTGTTCACGTTGCTGCGCAGAATCGATTTTTTCCGGAAAACAGTAACATGTGTTCACAACGAAAGAAAGCACAGAGCCCCAGATTTTATGTTGTCCTGGAGAGCTTGCAGAGCACTGGGGAAAGGCAGGCATAGAATTCCCTGCTAGCACCTTCTCTGTGCCTGGGAAGCAGAAGTGTTCACATTGCTTCGCAGAATCGCTTTTGTGCAGAAAACAGTAACACTTGTTCAGAACGAAAGAAAGCACAGAGCCCCAGACTTTATGTTGTCCTGGAGAGCTTGCAGAGCCCTGGGGAAAGGCAGGCAGAGAATTCCCTGCTAGCACCTTCTCTGTGCCTGGGAAGCAGAAGTGTTCACATTGCTTCGCAGAATCGCTTTTGTGCAGAAAACAGTAACACTTGTTCAGAACGAAAGAAAGCACAGAGCCCCAGATTTTATGCTGTCCTGGAGAGCTTGCAGAGCCCTGGGGAAAGGCAGGCAGAGAATTCCCTGCTAGCACCTTCTCTGTGCCTGGGAAGCAGAAGTGTTCACATTGCTTCGCAGAATCGCTTTTGTGCAGAAAACAGTAACACTTGTTCAGAACGAAAGAAAGCACAGAGCCCCAGACTTTATGTTGTCCTGGAGAGCTTGCAGAGCCCTGGGGAAAGGCAGGCAGAGCATTCCCTGCTAGCACCTTCTCTGTGCCTGGGAAGCAGAAGTGTTCACATTGCTGTGCAGAATCACTTTTGTGCAGAAAACAGTAACACGTGTTCACAACGAAAGAAAGCACAGAGCCCCAGACTTTATGTTGTCCTGGAGAGCTTGCAGAGCAGTGGGGGAAGGCAGGCAGAGAATTCCCTGCTAGCACCTTCTCTGTGCCTGGGAATCAGAAGTGTTCACGTTGCTGCGCAGAATCAATTTTTTCCGGAAAACAGTAACATGTGTTCACAACGAAAGAAAGCACAGAGCCCCAGATTTTATGTTGTCCTGGAGAGCTTGCAGAGCACTGGGGAAAGGCAGGCAGAGAATTCCCTGCTAGCACCTTCTCTGTGCCTGGGAAACAGAAGTGTTCACATTGCTTCGCAGAATCGCTTTTGTGCAGAAAACACTAAAACTTGTTCAGAACGAAAGAAAGCACAGAGCCCCAGATTTTCTGTTGTCCTGGAGAGCTTGCAGAGCACTGGGGAAAGGCAGGCAGAGAATTCCCTGCTAGCACCTTCTCTGTGCCTGGGAAGCAGAAGTGTTCACATTGCTTCGCAGAATCGCTTTTGTGCAGAAAACAGTAACACTTGTTCAGAACGAAAGAAAGCACAGAGCCCCAGATTTGCTGTTGTTCTGGAGAGCTTGCAGAGCACTGGGGAAAGGCAGGCATAGAATTCCCTGCTAGCACCTTCTCTGTGCCTGGGAAGCAGAAGTGTTCACATTGCTTCGCAGAATCGCTTTTGTGCAGAAAACAGTAACACTTGTTCAGAATGAAAGAAAGCACAGAGCCCCAGACTTTATGTTGTCCTGGAGAGCTTGCAGAGCACTGGGGAAAGGCAGGCAGAGCATTCCCTGCTAGCACCTTCTCTGTGCCTGTTCACATTGCTTCGCAGAATCGCTTTTGTGCAGAAAACACTAACACTTGTTCAGAACGAAAGAAAGCACAGAGCCCCAGATTTGCTGTTGTCCTGGAGAGCTTGCAGAGCACTGGGGAAAGGCAGGCAGAGAATTCCCTGCTAGCACCTTCTCTGTGCCTGGGAAGCAGAAGTGTTCACATTGCTTCGCAGAATCGCTTTTGTGCAGAAAACACTAAAACTTGTTCAGAACGAAAGAAAGCACAGAGCCCCAGATTTGCTGTTGTCGTGGAGAGCTTGCAGAGCACTGGGGAAAGGCAGGCATAGAATTCCCTGCTAGCATCTTCTCTGTGCCTGGGAAGCAGAAGTGTTCACATTGCTTCGCAGAATCGCTTTTGTGCAGAAAACAGTAACACTTGTTCAGAACGAAAGAAAGCACAGAGCCCCAGATTTTATGTTGTCCTGGAGAGCTTGCAGAGCACTGGGGAAAGGCAGGCAGAGAATTCCCTGATAGCACCTTCTCTGTGCCTGGGAAGCAGAAGTGTTCACGTTGCTGCGCAGAATCGATTTTTTTCAGAAAACAGTAACACGTGTTCACAACGAAAGAAAGCACTGAGACCCAGATTTGTTGTTGTCCTGGAGAGCTTGCAGAGCACTGGGGAAAGGCAGGCATAGAATTCCCTGCTAGCACCTTCTCTGTGCCTGGGAAGCAGAAGTGTTCACATTGCTTCGCAGAATCGCTTTTGTGCAGAAAACACTAAAACTTGTTCAGAACGAAAGAAAGCACAGAGCCCCAGATTTGCTGTTGTCCTGGAGAGCTTGCAGAGCACTGGGGAAAGGCAGGCAGAGAATTCCCTGCTAGCACCTTCTCTGTGCCTGGGAAGCAGAAGTGTTCACATTGCTTCGCAGAATCGCTTTTGTGCAGAAAACACTAAAACTTGTTCAGAACGAAAGAAAGCACAGAGCCCCAGATTTGCTGTTGTCCTGGAGAGCTTGCAGAGCACTGGGGAAAGGCAGGCATAGAATTCCCTGCTAGCACCTTCTCTGTGCCTGGGAAGCAGAAGTGTTCACATTGCTTCGCAGAATCGCTTTTGTGCAGAAAAGACTAAAACTTGTTCAGAACGAAAGAAAGCACAGAGCCCCAGATTTGCTGTTGTCCTGGAGAGCTTGCAGAGCACTGGGGAAAGGCAGGCATAGAATTCCCTGCTAGCACCTTCTCTGTGCCTGGGAACCAGAAGTGTTCACATTGCTTCGCAGAATCGCTTTTGTGCAGAAAACAGTAACACTTGTTCAGAACGAAAGAAAGCACAGAGCCCCAGATTTTATGTTGTCCTGGAGAGCTTGCAGAGCACTGGGGAAAGGCAGGCATAGTATTCCCTGCTAGCACCTTCTCTGTGCCTGGGAAGCAGAAGTGTTCACATTGCTTCGCAGAATCGCTTTTGTGGAGAAAACACTAAAACTTGTTCAGAACGAAAGAAAGCACAGAGCCCCAGATTTGCTGTTGTCCTGGAGAGCTTGCAGAGCCCTGGGGAAAGGCAGGCAGAGAATTCCCTGCTAGCACCTTCTCTGTGCCTGGGAAGCAGAAGTGTTCACATTGCTTCGCAGAATCGCTTTTGTGCAGAAAACACTAACACTTGTTCAGAACGAAAGAAAGCACAGAGCCCCAGATTTTATGTTGTCCTGGAGAGCTTGCAGAGCAGTGGGGGAAGGCAGGCAGAGAATTCCCTGCTAGCACCTTCTCTGTGCCTGGGAAGCAGAAGTGTTCACGTTGCTGCGCAGAATCGATTTTTTCCGGAAAACAGTAACATGTGTTCACAACGAAAGAAAGCACAGAGCCCCAGATTTTATGTTGTCCTGGAGAGCTTGCAGAGCACTGGGGAAAGGCAGGCATAGAATTCCCTGCTAGCACCTTCTCTGTGCCTGGGAAGCAGAAGTGTTCACATTGCTTCGCAGAATCGCTTTTGTGCAGAAAACAGTAACACTTGTTCAGAACGAAAGAAAGCACAGAGCCCCAGACTTTATGTTGTCCTGGAGAGCTTGCAGAGCCCTGGGGAAAGGCAGGCAGAGAATTCCCTGCTAGCACCTTCTCTGTGCCTGGGAAGCAGAAGTGTTCACATTGCTTCGCAGAATCGCTTTTGTGCAGAAAACAGTAACACTTGTTCAGAACGAAAGAAAGCACAGAGCCCCAGATTTTATGCTGTCCTGGAGAGCTTGCAGAGCACTGGGGAAAGGCAGGCAGAGAATTCCCTGCTAGCACCTTCTCTGTGCCTGGGAAGCAGAAGTGTTCACATTGCTTCGCAGAATCGCTTTTGTGCAGAAAACAGTAACACTTGTTCAGAACGAAAGAAAGCACAGAGCCCCAGACTTTATGTTGTCCTGGAGAGCTTGCAGAGCCCTGGGGAAAGGCAGGCAGAGCATTCCCTGCTAGCACCTTCTCTGTGCCTGGGAAGCAGAAGTGTTCACATTGCTGTGCAGAATCACTTTTGTGCAGAAAACAGTAACACGTGTTCACAACGAAAGAAAGCACAGAGCCCCAGACTTTATGTTGTCCTGGAGAGCTTGCAGAGCAGTGGGGGAAGGCAGGCAGAGAATTCCCTGCTAGCACCTTCTCTGTGCCTGGGAATCAGAAGTGTTCACGTTGCTGCGCAGAATCAATTTTTTCCGGAAAACAGTAACATGTGTTCACAACGAAAGAAAGCACTGAGACCCAGATTTGTTGTTGTCCTGGAGAGCTTGCAGAGCACTGGGGAAAGGCAGGCAGAGAATTCCCTGCTAGCACCTTCTCTGTGCCTGGGAAACAGAAGTGTTCACATTGCTTCGCAGAATCGCTTTTGTGCAGAAAAGACTAAAACTTGTTCAGAACGAAAGAAAGCACAGAGCCCCAGATTTGCTGTTGTCCTGGAGAGCTTGCAGAGCACTGGGGAAAGGCAGGCAGAGAATTCCCTGCTAGCACCTTCTCTGTGCCTGGGAAGCAGAAGTGTTCACATTGCTTCGCAGAATCGCTTTTGTGCAGAAAACACTAAAACTTGTTCAGAACGAAAGAAAGCACAGAGCCCCAGATTTGCTGTTGTCCTGGAGAGCTTGCAGAGCCCTGGGGAAAGGCAGGCAGAGAATTCCCTGCTAGCACCTTCTCTGTGCCTGGGAAACAGAAGTGTTCACATTGCTTCGCAGAATCGCTTTTGTGCAGAAAACAGTAACACTTGTTCAGAACGAAAGAAAGCACAGAGCCCCAGATTTTATGCTGTCCTGGAGAGCTTGCAGAGCACTGGGGAAAGGCAGGCAGAGAATTCCCTGCTAGCACCTTCTCTGTGCCTGGGAAGCAGAAGTGTTCACATTGCTTCGCAGAATCGCTTTTGTGCAGAAAACACTAACACTTGTTCAGAACGAAAGAAAGCACAGAGCCCCAGATTTTATGTTGTCCTGGAGAGCTTGCAGAGCAGTGGGGGAAGGCAGGCAGAGAATTCCCTGCTAGCACCTTCTCTGTGCCTGAGAAGCAGAAGTGTTCACATTGCTTCGCAGAATTGCTTTTGTGCAGAAAACACTAAAACTTGTTCAGAACGAAAGAAAGCACAGAGCCCCAGATTTGCTGTTGTCCTGGAGAGCTTGCAGAGCACTGGGGAAAGGCAGGCAGAGAATTCCCTGCTAGCACCTTCTCTGTGCCTGGGAAGCAGAATTGTTCACATTGCTTCGCAGAATCGCTTTTGTGCAGAAAACAGTAACACTTGTTCAGAACGAAAGAAAGCACAGAGCCCCAGATTTGCTGTTGTTCTGGAGAGCTTGCAGAGCACTGGGGAAAGGCAGGCATAGAATTCCCTGCTAGCACCTTCTCTGTGCCTGGGAAGCAGAAGTGTTCACATTGCTTCGCAGAATCGCTTTTGTGCAGAAAACAGTAACACTTGTTCAGAATGAAAGAAAGCACAGAGCCCCAGACTTTATGTTGTCCTGGAGAGCTTGCAGAGCACTGGGGAAAGGCAGGCAGAGCATTCCCTGCTAGCACCTTCTCTGTGCCTGTTCACATTGCTTCGCAGAATCGCTTTTGTGCAGAAAACACTAACACTTGTTCAGAACGAAAGAAAGCACAGAGCCCCAGATTTGCTGTTGTCCTGGAGAGCTTGCAGAGCACTGGGGAAAGGCAGGCAGAGAATTCCCTGCTAGCACCTTCTCTGTGCCTGGGAAGCAGAAGTGTTCACATTGCTTCGCAGAATCGCTTTTGTGCAGAAAACACTAAAACTTGTTCAGAACGAAAGAAAGCACAGAGCCCCAGATTTGCTGTTGTCGTGGAGAGCTTGCAGAGCACTGGGGAAAGGCAGGCATAGAATTCCCTGCTAGCATCTTCTCTGTGCCTGGGAAGCAGAAGTGTTCACATTGCTTCGCAGAATCGCTTTTGTGCAGAAAACAGTAACACTTGTTCAGAACGAAAGAAAGCACAGAGCCCCAGATTTTATGTTGTCCTGGAGAGCTTGCAGAGCACTGGGGAAAGGCAGGCAGAGAATTCCCTGATAGCACCTTCTCTGTGCCTGGGAAGCAGAAGTGTTCACGTTGCTGCGCAGAATCGATTTTTTTCAGAAAACAGTAACACGTGTTCACAACGAAAGAAAGCACTGAGACCCAGATTTGTTGTTGTCCTGGAGAGCTTGCAGAGCACTGGGGAAAGGCAGGCATAGAATTCCCTGCTAGCACCTTCTCTGTGCCTGGGAAGCAGAAGTGTTCACATTGCTTCGCAGAATTGCTTTTGTGCAGAAAACACTAAAACTTGTTCAGAACGAAAGAAAGCACAGAGCCCCAGATTTGCTGTTGTCCTGGAGAGCTTGCAGAGCACTGGGGAAAGGCAGGCAGAGAATTCCCTGCTAGCACCTTCTCTGTGCCTGGGAAGCAGAAGTGTTCACATTGCTTCGCAGAATCGCTTTTGTGCAGAAAACAGTAACACTTGTTCAGAACGAAAGAAAGCACAAAGCCCCAGACTTTATGTTGTCCTGGAGAGCTTGCAGAGCACTGGGGAAAGGCAGGCAGAGAATTCCCTGCTAGCACCTTCTCTGTGCCTGTTCACATTGCTTCGCAGAATCGCTTTTGTGCAGAAAACACTAACACTTGTTCAGAACGAAAGAAAGCACCGAGCTCCAGATTTTATGTTGTCCTGGAGAGCTTGCACAGCCATGGGGAAAGGCAGGCAGAGAATTCCCTGCTAGCACCTTCTCTGTGCCTGGGAAGCAGAAGTGTTCACGTTGCTGCGCAGAATCAATTTTTTCCGGAAAACAGTAACATGTGTTCACAACGAAAGAAAGCACTGAGACCCAGATTTGTTGTTGTCCTGGAGAGCTTGCAGAGCACTGGGGAAAGGCAGGCAGAGAATTCCCTGCTAGCACCTTCTCTGTGCCTGGGAAACAGAAGTGTTCACATTGCTTCGCAGAATCGCTTTTGTGCAGAAAAGACTAAAACTTGTTCAGAACGAAAGAAAGCACAGAGCCCCAGATTTGCTGTTGTCCTGGAGAGCTTGCAGAGCACTGGGGAAAGGCAGGCAGAGAATTCCCTGCTAGCACCTTCTCTGTGCCTGGGAAGCAGAAGTGTTCACATTGCTTCGCAGAATCGCTTTTGTGCAGAAAACACTAAAACTTGTTCAGAACGAAAGAAAGCACAGAGCCCCAGATTTGCTGTTGTCCTGGAGAGCTTGCAGAGCCCTGGGGAAAGGCAGGCAGAGAATTCCCTGCTAGCACCTTCTCTGTGCCTGGGAAACAGAAGTGTTCACATTGCTTCGCAGAATCGCTTTTGTGCAGAAAACAGTAACACTTGTTCAGAACGAAAGAAAGCACAGAGCCCCAGATTTTATGCTGTCCTGGAGAGCTTGCAGAGCACTGGGGAAAGGCAGGCAGAGAATTCCCTGCTAGCACCTTCTCTGTGCCTGGGAAGCAGAAGTGTTCACATTGCTTCGCAGAATCGCTTTTGTGCAGAAAACACTAACACTTGTTCAGAACGAAAGAAAGCACAGAGCCCCAGATTTTATGTTGTCCTGGAGAGCTTGCAGAGCAGTGGGGGAAGGCAGGCAGAGAATTCCCTGCTAGCACCTTCTCTGTGCCTGAGAAGCAGAAGTGTTCACATTGCTTCGCAGAATTGCTTTTGTGCAGAAAACACTAAAACTTGTTCAGAACGAAAGAAAGCACAGAGCCCCAGATTTGCTGTTGTCCTGGAGAGCTTGCAGAGCACTGGGGAAAGGCAGGCAGAGAATTCCCTGCTAGCACCTTCTCTGTGCCTGGGAAGCAGAATTGTTCACATTGCTTCGCAGAATCGCTTTTGTGCAGAAAACAGTAACACTTGTTCAGAACGAAAGAAAGCACAGAGCCCCAGATTTGCTGTTGTTCTGGAGAGCTTGCAGAGCACTGGGGAAAGGCAGGCATAGAATTCCCTGCTAGCACCTTCTCTGTGCCTGGGAAGCAGAAGTGTTCACATTGCTTCGCAGAATCGCTTTTGTGCAGAAAACAGTAACACTTGTTCAGAATGAAAGAAAGCACAGAGCCCCAGACTTTATGTTGTCCTGGAGAGCTTGCAGAGCACTGGGGAAAGGCAGGCAGAGCATTCCCTGCTAGCACCTTCTCTGTGCCTGTTCACATTGCTTCGCAGAATCGCTTTTGTGCAGAAAACACTAACACTTGTTCAGAACGAAAGAAAGCACAGAGCCCCAGATTTGCTGTTGTCCTGGAGAGCTTGCAGAGCACTGGGGAAAGGCAGGCAGAGAATTCCCTGCTAGCACCTTCTCTGTGCCTGGGAAGCAGAAGTGTTCACATTGCTTCGCAGAATCGCTTTTGTGCAGAAAACACTAAAACTTGTTCAGAACGAAAGAAAGCACAGAGCCCCAGATTTGCTGTTGTCGTGGAGAGCTTGCAGAGCACTGGGGAAAGGCAGGCATAGAATTCCCTGCTAGCATCTTCTCTGTGCCTGGGAAGCAGAAGTGTTCACATTGCTTCGCAGAATCGCTTTTGTGCAGAAAACAGTAACACTTGTTCAGAACGAAAGAAAGCACAGAGCCCCAGATTTTATGTTGTCCTGGAGAGCTTGCAGAGCACTGGGGAAAGGCAGGCAGAGAATTCCCTGATAGCACCTTCTCTGTGCCTGGGAAGCAGAAGTGTTCACGTTGCTGCGCAGAATCGATTTTTTTCAGAAAACAGTAACACGTGTTCACAACGAAAGAAAGCACTGAGACCCAGATTTGTTGTTGTCCTGGAGAGCTTGCAGAGCACTGGGGAAAGGCAGGCATAGAATTCCCTGCTAGCACCTTCTCTGTGCCTGGGAAGCAGAAGTGTTCACATTGCTTCGCAGAATTGCTTTTGTGCAGAAAACACTAAAACTTGTTCAGAACGAAAGAAAGCACAGAGCCCCAGATTTGCTGTTGTCCTGGAGAGCTTGCAGAGCACTGGGGAAAGGCAGGCAGAGAATTCCCTGCTAGCACCTTCTCTGTGCCTGGGAAGCAGAAGTGTTCACATTGCTTCGCAGAATCGCTTTTGTGCAGAAAACAGTAACACTTGTTCAGAACGAAAGAAAGCACAAAGCCCCAGACTTTATGTTGTCCTGGAGAGCTTGCAGAGCACTGGGGAAAGGCAGGCAGAGAATTCCCTGCTAGCACCTTCTCTGTGCCTGTTCACATTGCTTCGCAGAATCGCTTTTGTGCAGAAAACAGTAACACTTGTTCAGAACGAAAGAAAGCACAGAGCCCCAGATTTGCTGTTGTCCTGGAGAGCTTGCAGAGCACTGGGGAAAGGCAGGCATAGAATTCCCTGCTAGCACCTTCTCTGTGCCTGGGAAGCAGAAGTGTTCACATTGCTTCGCAGAATCGCTTTTGTGCAGAAAAGACTAAAACTTGTTCAGAACGAAAGAAAGCACAGAGCCCCAGATTTGCTGTTGTCCTGGAGAGCTTGCAGAGCCCTGGGGAAAGGCAGGCAGAGAATTCCCTGCTAGCACCTTCTCTGTGCCTGTTCACATTGCTTCGCAGAATCGCTTTTGTGCAGAAAACACTAACACTTGTTCACAACGAAAGAAAGCACTGAGACCCAGATTTTATGTTGTCCTGGAGAGCTTGCAGAGCCCTGGGGAAAGGCAGGCAGAGAATTCCCTGCTAGCACCTTCTCTGTGCCTGGGAAGCAGAAGTGTTCATATTGCTTTGCAGAATCGCTTTTGTGCAGAAAACAGTAACACTTGTTCAGAACGAAAGAAAGCACAAAGCCCCAGACTTTATGTTGTCCTGGAGAGCTTGCAGAGCACTGGGGAAAGGCAGGCAGAGAATTCCCTGCTAGCACCTTCTCTGTGCCTGTTCACATTGCTTCGCAGAATCGCTTTTGTGCAGAAAACAGTAACACTTGTTCAGAACGAAAGAAAACACAGAGACCCAGATTTGTTGTTGTCCTGGAGAGCTTGCAGAGCACTGGGGAAAGGCAGGCAGAGAATTCCCTGCTAGCACCTCCTCTGTGCCTGTTCACATTGCTTCGCAGAATCGCTTTTGTGCAGAAAACAGTAACACTTGTTCACAACGAAAGAAAGCACAGAGCCCCAGACTTTATGTTGTCCTGGAGAGCTTGCAGAGCACTGGGGAAAGGCAGGCAGAGAATTCCCTGCTAGCACCTTCTCTGTGCCTGTTCACATTGCTTCGCAGAATCGCTTTTGTGCAGAAAACAGTAACACTTGTTCAGAACGAAACAAAGCACAGAGACCCAGATTTGTTGTTGTCCTGGAGAGCTTGCAGAGCACTGGGGAAAGGCAGGCAGAGAATTCCCTGCTAGCACCTTCTCTGTGCCTGTTCACATTGCTTCGCAGAATCGCTTTTGTGCAGAAAACAGTAACACTTGTTCACAACGAAAGAAAGCACAGAGCCCCAGATTTGCTGTTGTCCTGGAGAGCTTGCAGAGCACTGGGGAAAGGCAGGCAGAGAATTCCCTGCTAGCACCTTCTCTGTGCCTGTTCACATTGCTTCGCAGAATCGCTTTTGTGCAGAAAACAGTAACACTTGTTCAGAACGAAAGAAAGCACAGAGCCCCAGATTTGCTGTTGTCCTGGAGAGCTTGCAGAGCACTGGGGAAAGGCAGGCAGAGAATTCCCTGCTAGCACCTTCTCTGTGCCTGTTCACATTGCTTCGCAGAATCGCTTTTGTGCAGAAAACACTAACACTTGTTCAGAACGAAAGAAAGCACCGAGCTCCAGATTTTATGTTGTTCTGGAGAGCTTGCACAGCCATGGGGAAAGGCAGGCAGAGAATTCCCTGCTAGCACCTTCTCTGTGCCTGGGAAGCAGAAGTGTTCACATTGCTTCGCAGAATCGCTTTTGTGCAGAAAACAGTAACACTTGTTCAGAACGAAAGAAAGCACAGAGCCCCAGATTTGCTGTTGTCCTGGAGAGCTTGCAGAGCACTAGGGAAAGGCAGGCAGAGAATTCCCTGCTAGCACCTTCTCTGTGCCTGTTCACATTGCTTCGCAGAATCGCTTTTGTGCAGAAAACACTAACACTTGTTCAGAACGAAAGAGAGCACAGAGCCCCAGATTTTATGTTGTCCTGGAGAGCTTGCAGAGCACTGGGGAAAGGCAGGCAGAGAATTCCCTGGTAGCACCTTCTCTGTGCCTGTTCACATTGCTTCGCAGAATCGCTTTTGTGCAGAAAACAGTAACACTTGTTCAGAACGAAAGAAAGCACAGAGCCCCAGATTTGCTGTTGTCCTGGAGAGCTTGCAGAGCACTGGGGAAAGGCAGGCAGAGAATTCCCTGCTAGCACCTTCTCTGTGCCTGTTCACATTGCTTCACAGAATCGCTTTTGTGCAGAAAACAGTAACACTTGTTCAGAACGAAAGAAACCACAGAGAACCAGATTTGTTGTTGTCCTGGAGAGCTTACAGAGCACTGGGGAAAGGCAGGCAGAGAATTCCCTGCTAGCACCTCCTCTGTGCCTGTTCACATTGCTTCGCAGAATCGCTTTTGTGCAGAAAACAGTAACACTTGTTCAGAACGAAAGAAAGCACAGAGCCCCAGATTTGTTGTTGTCCTGGAGAGCTTGCAGAGCACTGGGGAAAGGCAGGCAGAGAATTCCCTGCTAGCACCTTCTCTGTGCATATTCACATTGCTTCGCAGAATCGCTTTTGTGCAGAAAACAGTAACACTTGTTCAGAACGAAAGAAAGCACAGAGCCCCAGATTTGCTGTTGTCCTGGGGAGCTGCAGATCAGTGGGGGAAGGCAGGCAGAGAATTCCCTGCTAGCACCTTCTCTGTGCCTGGGAAGCAGAAGTGTTCACATTGCATCGCAGAATCGCTTTTGTGCAGAAAACAGTAACACTTGTTCAGAATGAAAGAAAGCACAGAGCCCCAGACTTTATGTTGTCCTGGAGAGCTTGCAGAGCACTGGGGAAAGGCAGGCAGAGAATTCCCTGCTAGCACCTTCTCTGTGCCTGTTCACATTGCTTCGCAAAATCGCTTTTGTGCAGAAAACAGTAACACTTGTTCAGAACGAAAGAAAGCACAGAGACCCAGATTTGTTGTTGTCCTGGAGAGCTTGCAGAGCACTGGGGAAAGGCAGGCAGAGAATTCCCTGCTAGCACCTTCTCTGTGCCTGTTCACATTGCTTCGCAGAATCGTTTTTGTGCAGAAAAAAGTAACACTTGTTCAGAACGAAAGAAAGCACAGAGACCCAGATTTGTTGTTGTCCTGGAGAGCTTGCAGAGCACTGGGGAAAGGCAGGCAGAGAATTCCCTGCTAGCACCTTCTCTGTGCCTGTTCACATTGCTTCGCAGAATCGCTTTTGTGCAGAAAACAGTAACACTTGTTCAGAACGAAAGAAAGCACAGAGCCCCAGATTTGCTGTTGTCCTGGAGAGCTTGCAGAGCACTGGGGAAAGGCAGGCAGAGAATTCCCTGCTAGCACCTTCTCTGTGCCTGTTCACATTGCTTCGCAGAATCGCTTTTGTGCAGAAAACACTAACACTTGTTCAGAACGAAAGAAAGCACCGAGCTCCAGATTTTATGTTGTCCTGGAGAGCTTGCAGAGCCCTGGGGAAAGGCAGGCAGAGAATTCCCTGCTAGCACCTTCTCTGTGCCTGGGAAGCAGAAGTGTTCACATTGCTTCGCAGAATCGCTTTTGTGCAGAAAACAGTAACACTTGTTCAGAACGAAAGAAAGCACAAAGCCCCAGACTTTATGTTGTCCTGGAGAGCTTGCAGAGCACTGGGGAAAGGCAGGCAGAGAATTCCCTGCTAGCACCTTCTCTGTGCCTGTTCACATTGCTTCGCAGAATCGCTTTTGTGCAGAAAACAGTAACACTTGTTCAGAACGAAAGAAAGCACAGAGCCCCAGATTTGCTGTTGTCCTGGAGAGCTTGCAGAGCACTGGGGAAAGGCAGGCAGAGAATTCCCTGCTAGCACCTTCTCTGTGCCTGTTCACATTGCTTCGCAGAATCGCTTTTGTGCAGAAAACACTAACACTTGTTCAGAACGAAAGAAAGCACCGAGCTCCAGATTTTATGTTGTCCTGGAGAGCTTGCAGAGCCCTGGGGAAAGGCAGGCAGAGAATTCCCTGCTAGCACCTTCTCTGTGCCTGGGAAGCAGAAGTGTTCACATTGCTTCGCAGAATCGCTTTTGTGCAGAAAACAGTAACACTTGTTCAGAACGAAAGAAAGCACAGAGCCCCAGATTTGCTGTTGTCCTGGAGAGCTTGCAGAGCACTGGGGAAAGGCAGGCAGAGAATTCCCTGCTAGCACCTTCTCTGTGCCTGTTCACATTGCTTCGCAGAATCGCTTTTGTGCAGAAAACAGTAACACTTGTTCAGAACGAAAGAAACCACAGAGAACCAGATTTGTTGTTGTCCTGGAGAGCTTGCAGAGCACTGGGGAAAGGCAGGCAGAGAATTCCCTGCTAGCACCTCCTCTGTGCCTGTTCACATTGCTTCGCAGAATCGCTTTTGTGCAGAAAACAGTAACACTTGTTCAGAACGAAAGAAAGCACAGAGCCCCAGACTTTATGTTGTCCTGGAGAGCTTGCAGAGCACTGGGGAAAAGCAGGCAGAGTATTCCCTGCTAGCACCTTCTCTGTGCCTGGGAAGCAGAAGTGTTCACATTGCTTCGCAGAATCGCTTTTGTGCAGAAAACAGTAACACTTGTTCAGAATGAAAGAAAGCACAGAGCCCCAGATTTGCTGTTGTCCTGGAGAGCTTGCACAGCCATGGGGAAAGGCAGGCAGAGAATTCCCTGCTAGCACCTTCTCTGTGCATATTCAAATTGCTTCGCAGAATCGCTTTTGTACAGAAAACAGTAACACTTGTTCAGAACGAAAGAAAGCACAGAGACCCAGATTTGCTGTTGTCCTGGAGAGCTTGCAGAGCACTGGGGAAAGGCAGGCAGAGAATTCCCTGCTAGCACCTTCTCTGTGCCTGTTCACATTGCTTCACAGAATCGCTTTTGTGCAGAAAACAGTAACACTTGTTCAGAACGAAAGAAAGCACAGAGACCCAGATTTGCTGTTGTCCTGGAGAGCTTGCAGAGCACTGGGGAAAGGCAGGCAGAGAATTCCCTGCTAGCACCTTCTCTGTGCCTGTTCACATTGCTTCGCAGAATCGCTTTTGTGCAGAAAACACTAACACTTGTTCAGAACGAAAGAAAGCACCGAGCTCCAGATTTTATGTTGTCCTGGAGAGCTTGCAGAGCCCTGGGGAAAGGCAGGCAGAGAATTCCCTGCTAGCACCTTCTCTGTGCCTGTTCACATTGCTTCGCAGAATCGCTTTTGTGCAGAAAACACTAACACTTGTTCACAACGAAAGAAAGCACAAAGCCCCAGACTTTATGTTGTCCTGGAGAGCTTGCAGAGCACTGGGGAAAGGCAGGCAGAGAATTCCCTGCTAGCACCTTCTCTGTGCCTGTTCACATTGCTTCGCAGAATCGCTTTTGTGCAGAAAACAGTAACACTTGTTCACAACGAAAGAAAGCACAGAGCCCCAGACTTTATGTTGTCCTGGAGAGCTTGCAGAGCACTGGGGAAAGGCAGGCAGAGAATTCCCTGCTAGCACCTTCTCTGTGCCTGTTCACATTGCTTCGCAGAATCGCTTTTGTGCAGAAAACAGTAACACTTGTTCAGAACGAAAGAAAGCACAGAGACCCAGATTTGTTGTTGTCCTGGAGAGCTTGCAGAGCACTGGGGAAAGGCAGGCAGAGAATTCCCTGCTAGCACCTTCTCTGTGCCTGTTCACATTGCTTCACAGAATTGCTTTTGTGCAGAAAACAGTAACACTTGTTCAGAACGAAAGAAAGCACCGAGCTCCAGATTTTATGTTGTCCTGGAGAGCTTGCAGAGCCCTGGGGAAAGGCAGGCAGAGAATTCCCTGCTAGCACCTTCTCTGTGCCTGGGAAGCAGAAGTGTTCACATTGCTTCGCAGAATCGCTTTTGTGCAGAAAACAGTAACACTTGTTCACAACGAAAGAAAGCACAGAGACCCAGATTTGTTGTTGTCCTGGAGAGCTTGCAGAGCACTGGGGAAAGGCAGGCAGAGAATTCCCTGCTAGCACCTTCTCTGTGCCTGTTCACATTGCTTCGCAGAATCGCTTTTGTGCAGAAAACAGTAACACTTGTTCAGAACGAAAGAAAGCACAGAGCCCCAGATTTGCTGTTGTCCTGGAGAGCTTGCAGAGCACTGGGGAAAGGCAGGCAGAGAATTCCCTGCTAGCACCTTCTCTGTGCCTGTTCACATTGCTTCGCAGAATCGCTTTTGTGCAGAAAACAGTAACACTTGTTCAGAACGAAAGAAACCACAGAGAACCAGATTTGTTGTTGTCCTGGAGAGCTTGCAGAGCACTGGGGAAAGGCAGGCAGAGAATTCCCTGCTAGCACCTCCTCTGTGCCTGTTCACATTGCTTCGCAGAATCGCTTTTGTGCAGAAAACAGTAACACTTGTTCAGAACGAAAGAAAGCACAGAGCCCCAGACTTTATGTTGTCCTGGAGAGCTTGCAGAGCACTGGGGAAAAGCAGGCAGAGTATTCCCTGCTAGCACCTTCTCTGTGCCTGGGAAGCAGAAGTGTTCACATTGCTTCGCAGAATCGCTTTTGTGCAGAAAACAGTAACACTTGTTCAGAATGAAAGAAAGCACAGAGCCCCAGATTTGCTGTTGTCCTGGAGAGCTTGCACAGCCATGGGGAAAGGCAGGCAGAGAATTCCCTGCTAGCACCTTCTCTGTGCATATTCAAATTGCTTCGCAGAATCGCTTTTGTGCAGAAAACAGTAACACTTGTTCAGAACGAAAGAAAGCACAGAGACCCAGATTTGCTGTTGTCCTGGAGAGCTTGCAGAGCACTGGGGAAAGGCAGGCAGAGAATTCCCTGCTAGCACCTTCTCTGTGCCTGTTCACATTGCTTCACAGAATCGCTTTTGTGCAGAAAACAGTAACACTTGTTCAGAACGAAAGAAAGCACAGAGACCCAGATTTGCTGTTGTCCTGGAGAGCTTGCAGAGCACTGGGGAAAGGCAGGCAGAGAATTCCCTGCTAGCACCTTCTCTGTGCCTGTTCACATTGCTTCACAGAATCGCTTTTGTGCAGAAAACAGTAACACTTGTTCAGAACGAAAGAAACCACAGAGAACCAGTTTTGTTGTTGTCCTGGAGAGCTTGCAGAGCACTGGGGAAAGGCAGGCAGAGAATTCCCTGCTAGCACCTTCTCTGTGCCTGTTCACATTGCTTCGCAGAATCGCTTTTGTGCAGAAAACACTAACACTTGTTCAGAACGAAAGAAAGCACAGAGCCCCAGATTTGCTGTTGTCCTGGAGAGCTTGCAGAGCACTGGGGAAAGGCAGGCAGAGAATTCCCTGCTAGCACCTTCTCTGTGCCTGTTCACATTGCTTTGCAGAATCGCTTTTGTGCAGAAAACAGTAACACTTGTTCAGAACGAAAGAAAGCACAGAGACCCAGATTTGTTGTTGTCCTGGAGAGCTTGCAGAGCACTGGGGAAAGGCAGGCAGAGAATTCCCTGCTAGCACCTTCTCTGTGCCTGTTCACATTGCTTCGCAGAATCGCTTTTGTGCAGAAAACACTAACACTTGTTCAGAACGAAAGAAAGCACCGAGCTCCAGATTTTATGTTGTCCTGGAGAGCTTGCAGAGCCCTGGGGAAAGGCAGGCAGAGAATTCCCTGCTAGCACCTTCTCTGTGCCTGGGAAGCAGAAGTGTTCACATTGCTTCGCAGAATCGCTTTTGTGCAGAAAACAGTAACACTTGTTCACAACGAAAGAAAGCACAAAGCCCCAGACTTTATGTTGTCCTGGAGAGCTTGCAGAGCACTGGGGAAAGGCAGGCAGAGAATTCCCTGCTAGCACCTTCTCTGTGCCTGTTCACATTGCTTCGCAGAATCGCTTTTGTGCAGAAAACAGTAACACTTGTTCACAACGAAAGAAAGCACAGAGACCCAGATTTGTTGTTGTCCTGGAGAGCTTGCAGAGCACTGGGGAAAGGCAGGCAGAGAATTCCCTGCTAGCACCTTCTCTGTGCCTGTTCACATTGCTTCGCAGAATCGCTTTTGTGCAGAAAACAGTAACACTTGTTCACAACGAAAGAAAGCACAGAGCCCCAGACTTTATGTTGTCCTGGAGAGCTTGCAGAGCACTGGGGAAAGGCAGGCAGAGAATTCCCTGCTAGCACCTTCTCTGTGCCTGTTGACATTGCTTCGCAGAATCGCTTTTGTGCAGAAAACAGTAACACTTGTTCAGAACGAAAGAAAGCACAGAGACCCAGATTTGCTGTTGTCCTGGAGAGCTTGCAGAGCACTGGGGAAAGGCAGGCAGAGAATTCCCTGCTAGCACCTTCTCTGTGCCTGTTCACATTGCTTCACAGAATCGCTTTTGTGCAGAAAACAGTAACACTTGTTCAGAACGAAAGAAACCACAGAGAACCAGTTTTGTTGTTGTCCTGGAGAGCTTGCAGAGCACTGGGGAAAGGCAGGCAGAGAATTCCCTGCTAGCACCTTCTCTGTGCCTGTTCACATTGCTTCGCAGAATCGCTTTTGTGCAGAAAACAGTAACACTTGTTCAGAACGAAAGAAAGCACAGAGCCCCAGATTTGCTGTTGTCCTGGAGAGCTTGCAGAGCACTGGGGAAAGGCAGGCAGAGAATTCCCTGCTAGCACCTTCTCTGTGCCTGTTCACATTGCTTCGCAGAATCGCTTTTGTGCAGAAAACAGTAACACTTGTTCAGAACGAAAGAAAGCACAGAGACCCAGATTTGTTGTTGTCCTGGAGAGCTTGCAGAGCACTGGGGAAAGGCAGGCAGAGAATTCCCTACTAGCACCTTCTCTGTGCCTGTTCACATTGCTTCGCAGAATCGCTTTTGTGCAGAAAACAGTAACACTTGTTCAGAACGAAAGAAAGCACAGAGACCCAGATTTGTTGTTGTCCTGGAGAGCTTGCAGAGCACTGGGGAAAGGCAGGCAGAGAATTCCCTGCTAGCACCTTCTCTGTGCCTGTTCACATTGCTTCGCAGAATCGCTTTTGTGCAGAAAACACTAACACTTGTTCAGAACGAAAGAAAGCACAGAGCCCCAGATTTGCTGTTGTCCTGGAGAGCTTGCAGAGCACTGGGGAAAGGCAGGCAGAGAATTCCCTGCTAGCACCTTCTCTGTGCCTGGGAAGCAGAAGTGTTCACATTGCTTCGCAGAATCGCTTTTGTGCAGAAAACAGTAACACTTGTTCAGAACGAAAGAAAGCACAGAGACCCAGATTTGTTGTTGTCCTGGAGAGCTTGCAGAGCACTGGGGAAAGGCAGGCAGAGAATTCCCTGCTAGCACCTTCTCTGTGCCTGTTCACATTGCTTCGCAGAATCGCTTTTGTGCAGAAAACACTAACACTTGTTCAGAACGAAAGAAAGCACCGAGCTCCAGATTTTATGTTGTCCTGGAGAGCTTGCAGAGCCCTGGGGAAAGGCAGGCAGAGAATTCCCTGCTAGCACCTTCTCTGTGCCTGGGAAGCAGAAGTGTTCACATTGCTTCGCAGAATCGCTTTTGTGCAGAAAACAGTAACACTTGTTCACAACGAAAGAAAGCACAAAGCCCCAGACTTTATGTTGTCCTGGAGAGCTTGCAGAGCACTGGGGAAAGGCAGGCAGAGAATTCCCTGCTAGCACCTTCTCTGTGCCTGTTCACATTGCTTCGCAGAATCGCTTTTGTGCAGAAAACAGTAACACTTGTTCACAACGAAAGAAAGCACAGAGCCCCAGACTTTATGTTGTCCTGGAGAGCTTGCAGAGCACTGGGGAAAGGCAGGCAGAGAATTCCCTGCTAGCACCTTCTCTGTGCCTGTTCACATTGCTTCGCAGAATCGCTTTTGTGCAGAAAACAGTAACACTTGTTCAGAACGAAAGAAAGCACAGAGCCCCAGATTTGCTGTTGTCCTGGAGAGCTTGCAGAGCACTGGGGAAAGGCAGGCAGAGAATTCCCTGCTAGCACCTTCTCTGTGCCTGTTCACATTGCTTCACAGAATCGCTTTTGTGCAGAAAACAGTAACACTTGTTCAGAACGAAAGAAACCACAGAGAACCAGTTTTGTTGTTGTCCTGGAGAGCTTGCAGAGCACTGGGGAAAGGCAGGCAGAGAATTCCCTGCTAGCACCTTCTCTGTGCCTGTTCACATTGCTTCGCAGAATCGCTTTTGTGCAGAAAACAGTAACACTTGTTCACAACGAAAGAAAGCACAGAGCCCCAGACTTTATGTTGTCCTGGAGAGCTTGCAGAGCACTGGGGAAAGGCAGGCAGAGAATTCCCTGCTAGCACCTTCTCTGTGCCTGTTCACATTGCTTCGCAGAATCGCTTTTGTGCAGAAAACAGTAACACTTGTTCAGAACGAAAGAAAGCACAGAGACCCAGATTTGCTGTTGTCCTGGAGAGCTTGCAGAGCACTGGGGAAAGGCAGGCAGAGAATTCCCTGCTAGCACCTTCTCTGTGCCTGTTCACATTGCTTCACAGAATCGCTTTTGTGCAGAAAACAGTAACACTTGTTCAGAACGAAAGAAACCACAGAGAACCAGTTTTGTTGTTGTCCTGGAGAGCTTGCAGAGCACTGGGGAAAGGCAGGCAGAGAATTCCCTGCTAGCACCTTCTCTGTGCCTGTTCACATTGCTTCGCAGAATCGCTTTTGTGCAGAAAACAGTAACACTTGTTCAGAACGAAAGAAAGCACAGAGCCCCAGATTTGCTGTTGTCCTGGAGAGCTTGCAGAGCACTGGGGAAAGGCAGGCAGAGAATTCCCTGCTAGCACCTTCTCTGTGCCTGTTCACATTGCTTCGCAGAATCGCTTTTGTGCAGAAAACAGTAACACTTGTTCAGAATGAAAGAAAGCACAGAGACCCAGATTTGTTGTTGTCCTGGAGAGCTTGCAGAGCACTGGGGAAAGGCAGGCAGAGAATTCCCTACTAGCACCTTCTCTGTGCCTGTTCACATTGCTTCGCAGAATCGCTTTTGTGCAGAAAACAGTAACACTTGTTCAGAACGAAAGAAAGCACAGAGCCCCAGATTTGCTGTTGTCCTGGAGAGCTTGCAGAGCACTGGGGAAAGGCAGGCAGAGAATTCCCTGCTAGCACCTTCTCTGTGCCTGTTCACATTGCTTCGCAGAATCGCTTTTGTGCAGAAAACAGTAACACTTGTTCAGAACGAAAGAAAGCACAGAGACCCAGATTTGTTGTTGTCCTGGAGAGCTTGCAGAGCACTAGGGAAAGGCAGGCAGAGAATTCCCTGCTAGCACCTTCTCTGTGCCTGTTCACATTGCTTCGCAGAATCGCTTTTGTGCAGAAAACAGTAACACTTGTTCAGAACGAAAGAAAGCACAGAGCCCCAGATTTGCTGTTGTCCTGGAGAGCTTGCAGAGCACTGGGGAAAGGCAGGCAGAGAATTCCCTGCTAGCACCTTCTCTGTGCCTGGGAAGCAGAAGTGTTCACATTGCTTCGCAGAATCGCTTTTGTGCAGAAAACAGTAACACTTGTTCAGAACGAAAGAAACCACAGAGAACCAGATTTGTTGTTGTCCTGGAGAGCTTGCAGAGCACTGGGGAAAGGCAGGCAGAGAATTCCCTGCTAGCACCTCCTCTGTGCCTGTTCACATTGCTTCGCAGAATCGCTTTTGTGCAGAAAACAGTAACACTTGTTCAGAACGAAAGAAAGCACAGAGCCCCAGACTTTATGTTGTCCTGGAGAGCTTGCAGAGCACTGGGGAAAAGCAGGCAGAGTATTCCCTGCTAGCACCTTCTCTGTGCCTGGGAAGCAGAAGTGTTCACATTGCTTCGCAGAATCGCTTTTGTGCAGAAAACAGTAACACTTGTTCAGAATGAAAGAAAGCACAGAGCCCCAGATTTGCTGTTGTCCTGGAGAGCTTGCACAGCCATGGGGAAAGGCAGGCAGAGAATTCCCTGCTAGCACCTTCTCTGTGCATATTCAAATTGCTTCGCAGAATCGCTTTTGTGCAGAAAACAGTAACACTTGTTCAGAACGAAAGAAAGCACAGAGACCCAGATTTGCTGTTGTCCTGGAGAGCTTGCAGAGCACTGGGGAAAGGCAGGCAGAGAATTCCCTGCTAGCACCTTCTCTGTGCCTGTTCACATTGCTTCACAGAATCGCTTTTGTGCAGAAAACAGTAACACTTGTTCAGAACGAAAGAAAGCACAGAGACCCAGATTTGCTGTTGTCCTGGAGAGCTTGCAGAGCACTGGGGAAAGGCAGGCAGAGAATTCCCTGCTAGCACCTTCTCTGTGCCTGTTCACATTGCTTCACAGAATTGCTTTTGTGCAGAAAACAGTAACACTTGTTCAGAACGAAAGAAACCACAGAGAACCAGTTTTGTTGTTGTCCTGGAGAGCTTGCAGAGCACTGGGGAAAGGCAGGCAGAGAATTCCCTGCTAGCACCTTCTCTGTGCCTGTTCACATTGCTTCGCAGAATCGCTTTTGTGCAGAAAACACTAACACTTGTTCAGAACGAAAGAAAGCACAGAGCCCCAGATTTGCTGTTGTCCTGGAGAGCTTGCAGAGCACTGGGGAAAGGCAGGCAGAGAATTCCCTGCTAGCACCTTCTCTGTGCCTGGGAAGCAGAAGTGTTCACATTGCTTCGCAGAATCGCTTTTGTGCAGAAAACAGTAACACTTGTTCAGAACGAAAGAAAGCACAGAGCCCCAGATTTTATGTTGTCCTGGAGAGCTTGCAGAGCACTGGGGAAAGGCAGGCATAGAATTCCCTGCTAGCACCTTCTCTGTGCCTGGGAAGCAGAAGTGTTCACATTGCTTCGCAGAATTGCTTTTGTGCAGAAAACAGTAACACTTGTTCAGAATGAAAGAAAGCACAGAGCCCCAGATTTGCTGTTGTCCTGGAGAGCTTGCAGAGCACTGGGGAAAGGCAGGCAGAGAATTCCCTGCTAGCACCTTCTCTGTGCCTGGGAAGCAGAAGTGTTCACATTGCTTCGCAGAATCGCTTTTGTGCAGAAAACAGTAACACTTGTTCAGAACGAAAGAAAGCACAGAGCCCCAGATTTTATGTTGTCCTGGAGAGCTTGCAGAGCACTGGGGAAAGGCAGGCAGAGAATTCCCTGCTAGTACCTTCTCTGTGCCTGTTCACATTGCTTCGCAGAATCGCTTTTGTGCAGAAAACAGTAACACTTGTTCACAACGAAAGAAAGCACAGAGCCCCAGACTTTATGTTGTCCTGGAGAGCTTGCAGAGCACTGGGGAAAGGCAGGCAGAGAATTCCCTGCTAGCACCTTCTCTGTGCCTGTTCACATTGCTTCGCAGAATCGCTTTTGTGCAGAAAACAGTAACACTTGTTCAGAACGAAAGAAAGCACAGAGCCCCAGATTTGCTGTTGTCCTGGAGAGCTTGCAGAGCACTGGGGAAAGGCAGGCAGAGAATTCCCTGCTAGCACCTTCTCTGTGCCTGTTCACATTGCTTCGCAGAATCGCTTTTGTGCAGAAAACACTAACACTTGTTCAGAACGAAAGAAAGCACCGAGCTCCAGATTTTATGTTGTCCTGGAGAGCTTGCAGAGCCCTGGGGAAAGGCAGGCAGAGAATTCCCTGCTAGCACCTTCTCTGTGCCTGTTCACATTGCTTCGCAGAATCGCTTTTGTGCAGAAAACACTAACACTTGTTCACAACGAAAGAAAGCACAAAGCCCCAGACTTTATGTTGTCCTGGAGAGCTTGCAGAGCACTGGGGAAAGGCAGGCAGAGAATTCCCTGCTAGCACCTTCTCTGTGCCTGTTCACATTGCTTCGCAGAATCGCTTTTGTGCAGAAAACAGTAACACTTGTTCACAACGAAAGAAAGCACAGAGCCCCAGACTTTATGTTGTCCTGGAGAGCTTGCAGAGCACTGGGGAAAGGCAGGCAGAGAATTCCCTGCTAGCACCTTCTCTGTGCCTGTTCACATTGCTTCGCAGAATCGCTTTTGTGCAGAAAACAGTAACACTTGTTCAGAACGAAAGAAAGCACAGAGACCCAGATTTGTTGTTGTCCTGGAGAGCTTGCAGAGCACTGGGGAAAGGCAGGCAGAGAATTCCCTGCTAGCACCTTCTCTGTGCCTGTTCACATTGCTTCACAGAATTGCTTTTGTGCAGAAAACAGTAACACTTGTTCAGAACGAAAGAAACCACAGAGAACCAGTTTTGTTGTTGTCCTGGAGAGCTTGCAGAGCACTGGGGAAAGGCAGGCAGAGAATTCCCTGCTAGCACCTTCTCTGTGCCTGTTCACATTGCTTCGCAGAATCGCTTTTGTGCAGAAAACAGTAACACTTGTTCACAACGAAAGAAAGCACAGAGCCCCAGACTTTATGTTGTCCTGGAGAGCTTGCAGAGCACTGGGGAAAGGCAGGCAGAGAATTCCCTGCTAGCACCTTCTCTGTGCCTGTTCACATTGCTTCGCAGAATCGCTTTTGTGCAGAAAACAGTAACACTTGTTCAGAACGAAAGAAAGCACAGAGACCCAGATTTGCTGTTGTCCTGGAGAGCTTGCAGAGCACTGGGGAAAGGCAGGCAGAGAATTCCCTGCTAGCACCTTCTCTGTGCCTGTTCACATTGCTTCACAGAATCGCTTTTGTGCAGAAAACAGTAACACTTGTTCAGAACGAAAGAAACCACAGAGAACCAGTTTTGTTGTTGTCCTGGAGAGCTTGCAGAGCACTGGGGAAAGGCAGGCAGAGAATTCCCTGCTAGCACCTTCTCTGTGCCTGTTCACATTGCTTCGCAGAATCGCTTTTGTGCAGAAAACAGTAACACTTGTTCAGAACGAAAGAAAGCACAGAGCCCCAGATTTGCTGTTGTCCTGGAGAGCTTGCAGAGCACTGGGGAAAGGCAGGCAGAGAATTCCCTGCTAGCACCTTCTCTGTGCCTGTTCACATTGCTTCGCAGAATCGCTTTTGTGCAGAAAACAGTAACACTTGTTCAGAACGAAAGAAAGCACAGAGACCCAGATTTGTTGTTGTCCTGGAGAGCTTGCAGAGCACTGGGGAAAGGCAGGCAGAGAATTCCCTACTAGCACCTTCTCTGTGCCTGTTCACATTGCTTCGCAGAATCGCTTTTGTGCAGAAAACAGTAACACTTGTTCAGAACGAAAGAAAGCACAGAGACCCAGATTTGTTGTTGTCCTGGAGAGCTTGCAGAGCACTGGGGAAAGGCAGGCAGAGAATTCCCTGCTAGCACCTTCTCTGTGCCTGTTCACATTGCTTCGCAGAATCGCTTTTGTGCAGAAAACAGTAACACTTGTTCAGAACGAAAGAAAGCACAGAGACCCAGATTTGTTGTTGTCCTGGAGAGCTTGCAGAGCACTAGGGAAAGGCAGGCAGAGAATTCCCTGCTAGCACCTTCTCTGTGCCTGTTCACATTGCTTCGCAGAATCGCTTTTGTGCAGAAAACAGTAACACTTGTTCAGAACGAAAGAAAGCACAGAGCCCCAGATTTTATGTTGTCCTGGAGAGCTTGCAGAGCACTGGGGAAAGGCAGGCAGAGAATTCCCTGCTAGCACCTTCTCTGTGCCTGTTCACATTGCTTCGCAGAATCGCTTTTGTGCAGAAAACAGTAACACTTGTTCAGAACGAAAGAAACCACAGAGAACCAGATTTGTTGTTGTCCTGGAGAGCTTGCAGAGCACTGGGGAAAGGCAGGCAGAGAATTCCCTGCTAGCACCTCCTCTGTGCCTGTTCACATTGCTTCGCAGAATCGCTTTTGTGCAGAAAACAGTAACACTTGTTCAGAACGAAAGAAACCACAGAGAACCAGATTTGTTGTTGTCCTGGAGAGCTTGCAGAGCACTGGGGAAAAGCAGGCAGAGTATTCCCTGCTAGCACCTTCTCTGTGCCTGGGAAGCAGAAGTGTTCACATTGCTTCGCAGAATCGCTTTTGTGCAGAAAACAGTAACACTTGTTCAGAATGAAAGAAAGCACAGAGCCCCAGATTTGCTGTTGTCCTGGAGAGCTTGCACAGCCATGGGGAAAGGCAGGCAGAGAATTCCCTGCTAGCACCTTCTCTGTGCATATTCAAATTGCTTCGCAGAATCGCTTTTGTGCAGAAAACAGTAACACTTGTTCAGAACGAAAGAAAGCACAGAGACCCAGATTTGCTGTTGTCCTGGAGAGCTTGCAGAGCACTGGGGAAAGGCAGGCAGAGAATTCCCTGCTAGCACCTTCTCTGTGCCTGTTCACATTGCTTCACAGAATCGCTTTTGTGCAGAAAACAGTAACACTTGTTCAGAACGAAAGAAAGCACAGAGACCCAGATTTGCTGTTGTCCTGGAGAGCTTGCAGAGCACTGGGGAAAGGCAGGCAGAGAATTCCCTGCTAGCACCTTCTCTGTGCCTGTTCACATTGCTTCACAGAATCGCTTTTGTGCAGAAAACAGTAACACTTGTTCAGAACGAAAGAAACCACAGAGAACCAGTTTTGTTGTTGTCCTGGAGAGCTTGCAGAGCACTGGGGAAAGGCAGGCAGAGAATTCCCTGCTAGCACCTTCTCTGTGCCTGTTCACATTGCTTCGCAGAATCGCTTTTGTGCAGAAAACAGTAACACTTGTTCAGAACGAAAGAAAGCACAGAGCCCCAGATTTGCTGTTGTCCTGGAGAGCTTGCAGAGCACTGGGGAAAGGCAGGCAGAGAATTCCCTGCTAGCACCTTCTCTGTGCCTGTTCACATTGCTTCGCAGAATCGCTTTTGTGCAGAAAACAGTAACACTTGTTCAGAACGAAAGAAAGCACAGAGACCCAGATTTGTTGTTGTCCTGGAGAGCTTGCAGAGCACTGGGGAAAGGCAGGCAGAGAATTCCCTACTAGCACCTTCTCTGTGCCTGTTCACATTGCTTCGCAGAATCGCTTTTGTGCAGAAAACAGTAACACTTGTTCAGAACGAAAGAAAGCACAGAGACCCAGATTTGTTGTTGTCCTGGAGAGCTTGCAGAGCACTAGGGAAAGGCAGGCAGAGAATTCCCTGCTAGCACCTTCTCTGTGCCTGTTCACATTGCTTCGCAGAATCGCTTTTGTGCAGAAAACAGTAACACTTGTTCAGAACGAAAGAAAGCACAGAGCCCCAGATTTGCTGTTGTCCTGGAGAGCTTGCAGAGCACTGGGGAAAGGCAGGCAGAGAATTCCCTGCTAGCACCTTCTCTGTGCCTGTTCACATTGCTTCGCAGAATCGCTTTTGTGCAGAAAACAGTAACACTTGTTCAGAACGAAAGAAACCACAGAGAACCAGATTTGTTGTTGTCCTGGAGAGCTTGCAGAGCACTGGGGAAAGGCAGGCAGAGAATTCCCTGCTAGCACCTCCTCTGTGCCTGTTCACATTGCTTCGCAGAATCGCTTTTGTGCAGAAAACAGTAACACTTGTTCAGAACGAAAGAAAGCACAGAGCCCCAGACTTTATGTTGTCCTGGAGAGCTTGCAGAGCACTGGGGAAAAGCAGGCAGAGTATTCCCTGCTAGCACCTTCTCTGTGCCTGGGAAGGAGAAGTGTTCACATTGCTTCGCAGAATCGCTTTTGTGCAGAAAACAGTAACACTTGTTCAGAATGAAAGAAAGCACAGAGCCCCAGATTTGCTGTTGTCCTGGAGAGCTTGCACAGCCATGGGGAAAGGCAGGCAGAGAATTCCCTGCTAGCACCTTCTCTGTGCATATTCAAATTGCTTCGCAGAATCGCTTTTGTGCAGAAAACAGTAACACTTGTTCAGAACGAAAGAAAGCACAGAGACCCAGATTTGCTGTTGTCCTGGGGAGCTGCAGAGCAGTGGGGGAAGGCAGGCAGAGAATTCCCTTCTAGCACCTTCTCTGTGCCTGGGAAGCAGAAGTGTTCACATTGCTTCGCAGAATCGCTTTTGTGCAGAAAACAGTAACACTTGTTCACAACGAAAGAAAGCACAGAGCCCCAGACTTTATGTTGTCCTGGAGAGCTTGCAGAGCACTGGGGAAAGGCAGGCAGAGAATTCCCTGCTAGCACCTTCTCTGTGCCTGTTCACATTGCTTCACAGAATCGCTTTTGTGCAGAAAACAGTAACACTTGTTCAGAACGAAAGAAACCACAGAGAACCAGATTTGTTGTTGTCCTGGAGAGCTTGCAGAGCACTGGGGAAAGGCAGGCAGAGAATTCCCTGCTAGCACCTTCTCTGTGCCTGTTCACATTGCTTCGCAGAATCGCTTTTGTGCAGAAAACAGTAACACTTGTTCAGAACGAAAGAAAGCACAGAGACCCAGATTTGTTGTTGTCCTGGAGAGCTTGCAGAGCACTGGGGAAAGGCAGGCAGAGAATTCCCTGCTAGCACCTTCTCTGTGCCTGTTCACATTGCTTCGCAGAATCGCTTTTGTGCAGAAAACAGTAACACTTGTTCAGAACGAAAGAAAGCACAGAGCCCCAGATTTTATGTTGTCCTGGAGAGCTTGCAGAGCACTGGGGAAAGGCAGGCAGAGAATTCCCTGCTAGCACCTTCTCTGTGCCTGTTCACATTGCTTCGCAGAATTGCTTTTGTGCAGAAAACAGTAACACTTGTTCACAACGAAAGAAAGCACAGAGCCCCAGATTTGCTGTTGTCCTGGAGAGCTTGCAGAGCACTGGGGAAAGGCAGGCAGAGAATTCCCTGCTAGCACCTTCTCTGTGCCTGTTCACATTGCTTCGCAGAATCGCTTTTGTGCAGAAAACAGTAACACTTGTTCAGAACGAAAGAAAGCACAGAGCCCCAGATTTGCTGTTGTCCTGGAGAGCTTGCAGAGCACTGGGGAAAGGCAGGCAGAGAATTCCCTGCTAGCACCTTCTCTGTGCCTGTTCACATTGCTTCGCAGAATCGCTTTTGTGCAGAAAACACTAACACTTGTTCAGAACGAAAGAAAGCACCGAGCTCCAGATTTTATGTTGTCCTGGAGAGCTTGCAGAGCCCTGGGGAAAGGCAGGCAGAGAATTCCCTGCTAGCACCTTCTCTGTGCCTGGGAAGCAGAAGTGTTCACATTGCTTCGCAGAATCGCTTTTGTGCAGAAAACAGTAACACTTGTTCAGAATGAAAGAAAGCACAGAGCCCCAGATTTGCTGTTGTCCTGGAGAGCTTGCACAGCCATGGGGAAAGGCAGGCAGAGAATTCCCTGCTAGCACCTTCTCTGTGCATATTCAAATTGCTTCGCAGAATCGCTTTTGTGCAGAAAACAGTAACACTTGTTCAGAACGAAAGAAAGCACAGAGACCCAGATTTGCTGTTGTCCTGGAGAGCTTGCAGAGCACTGGGGAAAGGCAGGCAGAGAATTCCCTGCTAGCACCTTCTCTGTGCCTGTTCACATTGCTTCACAGAATCGCTTTTGTGCAGAAAACAGTAACACTTGTTCAGAACGAAAGAAAGCACAGAGACCCAGATTTGCTGTTGTCCTGGAGAGCTTGCAGAGCACTGGGGAAAGGCAGGCAGAGAATTCCCTGCTAGCACCTTCTCTGTGCCTGTTCACATTGCTTCACAGAATCGCTTTTGTGCAGAAAACAGTAACACTTGTTCAGAACGAAAGAAACCACAGAGAACCAGTTTTGTTGTTGTCCTGGAGAGCTTGCAGAGCACTGGGGAAAGGCAGGCAGAGAATTCCCTGCTAGCACCTTCTCTGTGCCTGTTCACATTGCTTCGCAGAATCGCTTTTGTGCAGAAAACAGTAACACTTGTTCAGAACGAAAGAAAGCACAGAGCCCCAGATTTGCTGTTGTCCTGGAGAGCTTGCAGAGCACTGGGGAAAGGCAGGCAGAGAATTCCCTGCTAGCACCTTCTCTGTGCCTGTTCACATTGCTTCGCAGAATCGCTTTTGTGCAGAAAACAGTAACACTTGTTCAGAACGAAAGAAAGCACAGAGACCCAGATTTGTTGTTGTCCTGGAGAGCTTGCAGAGCACTGGGGAAAGGCAGGCAGAGAATTCCCTACTAGCACCTTCTCTGTGCCTGTTCACATTGCTTCGCAGAATCGCTTTTGTGCAGAAAACAGTAACACTTGTTCAGAACGAAAGAAAGCACAGAGACCCAGATTTGTTGTTGTCCTGGAGAGCTTGCAGAGCACTAGGGAAAGGCAGGCAGAGAATTCCCTGCTAGCACCTTCTCTGTGCCTGTTCACATTGCTTCGCAGAATCGCTTTTGTGCAGAAAACAGTAACACTTGTTCAGAACGAAAGAAAGCACAGAGCCCCAGATTTGCTGTTGTCCTGGAGAGCTTGCAGAGCACTGGGGAAAGGCAGGCAGAGAATTCCCTGCTAGCACCTTCTCTGTGCCTGTTCACATTGCTTCGCAGAATCGCTTTTGTGCAGAAAACAGTAACACTTGTTCAGAACGAAAGAAACCACAGAGAACCAGATTTGTTGTTGTCCTGGAGAGCTTGCAGAGCACTGGGGAAAGGCAGGCAGAGAATTCCCTGCTAGCACCTCCTCTGTGCCTGTTCACATTGCTTCGCAGAATCGCTTTTGTGCAGAAAACAGTAACACTTGTTCAGAACGAAAGAAAGCACAGAGCCCCAGACTTTATGTTGTCCTGGAGAGCTTGCAGAGCACTGGGGAAAAGCAGGCAGAGTATTCCCTGCTAGCACCTTCTCTGTGCCTGGGAAGGAGAAGTGTTCACATTGCTTCGCAGAATCGCTTTTGTGCAGAAAACAGTAACACTTGTTCAGAATGAAAGAAAGCACAGAGCCCCAGATTTGCTGTTGTCCTGGAGAGCTTGCACAGCCATGGGGAAAGGCAGGCAGAGAATTCCCTGCTAGCACCTTCTCTGTGCATATTCAAATTGCTTCGCAGAATCGCTTTTGTGCAGAAAACAGTAACACTTGTTCAGAACGAAAGAAAGCACAGAGACCCAGATTTGCTGTTGTCCTGGGGAGCTGCAGAGCAGTGGGGGAAGGCAGGCAGAGAATTCCCTTCTAGCACCTTCTCTGTGCCTGGGAAGCAGAAGTGTTCACATTGCTTCGCAGAATCGCTTTTGTGCAGAAAACAGTAACACTTGTTCACAACGAAAGAAAGCACAGAGCCCCAGACTTTATGTTGTCCTGGAGAGCTTGCAGAGCACTGGGGAAAGGCAGGCAGAGAATTCCCTGCTAGCACCTTCTCTGTGCCTGTTCACATTGCTTCACAGAATCGCTTTTGTGCAGAAAACAGTAACACTTGTTCAGAACGAAAGAAACCACAGAGAACCAGATTTGTTGTTGTCCTGGAGAGCTTGCAGAGCACTGGGGAAAGGCAGGCAGAGAATTCCCTGCTAGCACCTTCTCTGTGCCTGTTCACATTGCTTCGCAGAATCGCTTTTGTGCAGAAAACAGTAACACTTGTTCAGAACGAAAGAAAGCACAGAGACCCAGATTTGTTGTTGTCCTGGAGAGCTTGCAGAGCACTGGGGAAAGGCAGGCAGAGAATTCCCTGCTAGCACCTTCTCTGTGCCTGTTCACATTGCTTCGCAGAATCGCTTTTGTGCAGAAAACAGTAACACTTGTTCAGAACGAAAGAAAGCACAGAGCCCCAGATTTTATGTTGTCCTGGAGAGCTTGCAGAGCACTGGGGAAAGGCAGGCAGAGAATTCCCTGCTAGCACCTTCTCTGTGCCTGTTCACATTGCTTCGCAGAATTGCTTTTGTGCAGAAAACAGTAACACTTGTTCACAACGAAAGAAAGCACAGAGCCCCAGATTTGCTGTTGTCCTGGAGAGCTTGCAGAGCACTGGGGAAAGGCAGGCAGAGAATTCCCTGCTAGCACCTTCTCTGTGCCTGTTCACATTGCTTCGCAGAATCGCTTTTGTGCAGAAAACAGTAACACTTGTTCAGAACGAAAGAAAGCACAGAGCCCCAGATTTGCTGTTGTCCTGGAGAGCTTGCAGAGCACTGGGGAAAGGCAGGCAGAGAATTCCCTGCTAGCACCTTCTCTGTGCCTGTTCACATTGCTTCGCAGAATCGCTTTTGTGCAGAAAACACTAACACTTGTTCAGAACGAAAGAAAGCACCGAGCTCCAGATTTTATGTTGTCCTGGAGAGCTTGCAGAGCCCTGGGGAAAGGCAGGCAGAGAATTCCCTGCTAGCACCTTCTCTGTGCCTGGGAAGCAGAAGTGTTCACATTGCTTCGCAGAATCGCTTTTGTGCAGAAAACAGTAACACTTGTTCACAACGAAAGAAAGCACAAAGCCCCAGACTTTATGTTGTCCTGGAGAGCTTGCAGAGCACTGGGGAAAGGCAGGCAGAGAATTCCCTGCTAGCACCTTCTCTGTGCCTGTTCACATTGCTTCGCAGAATCGCTTTTGTGCAGAAAACAGTAACACTTGTTCACAACGAAAGAAAGCACAGAGCCCCAGACTTTATGTTGTCCTGGAGAGCTTGCAGAGCACTGGGGAAAGGCAGGCAGAGAATTCCCTGCTAGCACCTTCTCTGTGCCTGTTCACATTGCTTCGCAGAATCGCTTTTGTGCAGAAAACAGTAACACTTGTTCAGAACGAAAGAAAGCACAGAGACCCAGATTTGCTGTTGTCCTGGAGAGCTTGCAGAGCACTGGGGAAAGGCAGGCAGAGAATTCCCTGCTAGCACCTTCTCTGTGCCTGTTCACATTGCTTCACAGAATCGCTTTTGTGCAGAAAACAGTAACACTTGTTCACAACGAAAGAAAGCACAGAGAACCAGTTTTGTTGTTGTCCTGGAGAGCTTGCAGAGCACTGGGGAAAGGCAGGCAGAGAATTCCCTGCTAGCACCTTCTCTGTGCCTGTTCACATTGCTTCGCAGAATCGCTTTTGTGCAGAAAACAGTAACACTTGTTCAGAACGAAAGAAAGCACAGAGACCCAGATTTGCTGTTGTCCTGGGGAGCTGCAGAGCAGTGGGGGAAGGCAGGCAGAGAATTCCCTTCTAGCACCTTCTCTGTGCCTGGGAAGCAGAAGTGTTCACATTGCTTCGCAGAATCGCTTTTGTGCAGAAAACAGTAACACTTGTTCACAACGAAAGAAAGCACAGAGCCCCAGACTTTATGTTGTCCTGGAGAGCTTGCAGAGCACTGGGGAAAGGCAGGCAGAGAATTCCCTGCTAGCACCTTCTCTGTGCCTGTTCACATTGCTTCACAGAATCGCTTTTGTGCAGAAAACAGTAACACTTGTTCAGAACGAAAGAAACCACAGAGAACCAGATTTGTTGTTGTCCTGGAGAGCTTGCAGAGCACTGGGGAAAGGCAGGCAGAGAATTCCCTGCTAGCACCTTCTCTGTGCCTGTTCACATTGCTTCGCAGAATCGCTTTTGTGCAGAAAACAGTAACACTTGTTCAGAACGAAAAAAAGCACAGAGACCCAGATTTGTTGTTGTCCTGGAGAGCTTGCAGAGCACTGGGGAAAGGCAGGCAGAGAATTCCCTGCTAGCACCTTCTCTGTGCCTGTTCACATTGCTTCGCAGAATCGCTTTTGTGCAGAAAACAGTAACACTTGTTCAGAACGAAAGAAAGCACAGAGCCCCAGATTTTATGTTGTCCTGGAGAGCTTGCAGAGCACTGGGGAAAGGCAGGCAGAGAATTCCCTGCTAGCACCTTCTCTGTGCCTGTTCACATTGCTTCGCAGAATCGCTTTTGTGCAGAAAACAGTAACACTTGTTCACAACGAAAGAAAGCACAGAGCCCCAGACTTTATGTTGTCCTGGAGAGCTTGCAGAGCACTGGGGAAAGGCAGGCAGAGAATTCCCTGCTAGCACCTTCTCTGTGCCTGTTCACATTGCTTCGCAGAATCGCTTTTGTGCAGAAAACACTAACACTTGTTCAGAACGAAAGAAAGCACAGAGCCCCAGATTTGCTGTTGTCCTGGAGAGCTTGCAGAGCACTGGGGAAAGGCAGGCAGAGAATTCCCTGCTAGCACCTTCTCTGTGCCTGTTCACATTGCTTCGCAGAATCGCTTTTGTGCAGAAAACACTAACACTTGTTCAGAACGAAAGAAAGCACCGAGCTCCAGATTTTATGTTGTCCTGGAGAGCTTGCAGAGCCCTGGGGAAAGGCAGGCAGAGAATTCCCTGCTAGCACCTTCTCTGTGCCTGGGAAGCAGAAGTGTTCACATTGCTTCGCAGAATCGCTTTTGTGCAGAAAACAGTAACACTTGTTCACAACGAAAGAAAGCACAAAGCCCCAGACTTTATGTTGTCCTGGAGAGCTTGCAGAGCACTGGGGAAAGGCAGGCAGAGAATTCCCTGCTAGCACCTTCTCTGTGCCTGTTCACATTGCTTCGCAGAATCGCTTTTGTGCAGAAAACAGTAACACTTGTTCACAACGAAAGAAAGCACAGAGCCCCAGACTTTATGTTGTCCTGGAGAGCTTGCAGAGCACTGGGGAAAGGCAGGCAGAGAATTCCCTGCTAGCACCTTCTCTGTGCCTGTTCACATTGCTTCGCAGAATCGCTTTTGTGCAGAAAACAGTAACACTTGTTCAGAACGAAAGAAAGCACAGAGACCCAGATTTGCTGTTGTCCTGGAGAGCTTGCAGAGCACTGGGGAAAGGCAGGCAGAGAATTCCCTGCTAGCACCTTCTCTGTGCCTGTTCACATTGCTTCACAGAATCGCTTTTGTGCAGAAAACAGTAACACTTGTTCACAACGAAAGAAAGCACAGAGAACCAGTTTTGTTGTTGTCCTGGAGAGCTTGCAGAGCCCTGGGGAAAGGCAGGCAGAGAATTCCCTGCTAGCACCTTCTCTGTGCCTGTTCACATTGCTTCGCAGAATCGCTTTTGTGCAGAAAACAGTAACACTTGTTCAGAACGAAAGAAAGCACAGAGCCCCAGATTTGCTGTTGTCCTGGAGAGCTTGCAGAGCACTGGGGAAAGGCAGGCAGAGAATTCCCTGCTAGCACCTTCTCTGTGCCTGTTCACATTGCTTCGCAGAATCGCTTTTGTGCAGAAAACAGTAACACTTGTTCAGAACGAAAGAAAGCACAGAGACCCAGATTTGTTGTTGTCCTGGAGAGCTTGCAGAGCACTGGGGAAAGGCAGGCAGAGAATTCCCTACTAGCACCTTCTCTGTGCCTGTTCACATTGCTTCGCAGAATCGCTTTTGTGCAGAAAACAGTAACACTTGTTCAGAACGAAAGAAACCACAGAGAACCAGATTTGTTGTTGTCCTGGAGAGCTTGCAGAGCACTGGGGAAAGGCAGGCAGAGAATTCCCTGCTAGCACCTTCTCTGTGCCTGTTCACATTGCTTCGCAGAATCGCTTTTGTGCAGAAAACAGTAACACTTGTTCAGAACGAAAGAAAGCACAGAGCCCCAGACTTTATGTTGTCCTGGAGAGCTTGCAGAGCACTGGGGAAAGGCAGGCAGAGAATTCCCTGCTAGCACCTTCTCTGTGCCTGTTCACATTGCTTCGCAGAATCGCTTTTGTGCAGAAAACAGTAACACTTGTTCAGAACGAAAGAAAGCACAGAGACCCAGATTTGCTGTTGTCCTGGAGAGCTTGCAGAGCACTGGGGAAAGGCAGGCAGAGAATTCCCTGCTAGCACCTTCTCTGTGCCTGTTCACATTGCTTCGCAGAATCGCTTTTGTGCAGAAAACAGTAACACTTGTTCAGAACGAAAGAAAGCACAGAGCCCCAGATTTGCTGTTGTCCTGGAGAGCTTGCAGAGCACTGGGGAAAGGCAGGCAGAGAATTCCCTGCTAGCACCTTCTCTGTGCCTGTTCACATTGCTTCGCAGAATCGCTTTTGTGCAGAAAACAGTAACACTTGTTCAGAACGAAAGAAAGCACAGAGACCCAGATTTGTTGTTGTCCTGGAGAGCTTGCAGAGCACTGGGGAAAGGCAGGCAGAGAATTCCCTGCTAGCACCTTCTCTGTGCCTGTTCACATTGCTTCGCAGAATCGCTTTTGTGCAGAAAACAGTAACACTTCTTCAGAACGAAAGAAAGCACAGAGACCCAGATTTGTTGTTGTCCTGGAGAGCTTGCAGAGCACTAGGGAAAGGCAGGCAGAGAATTCCCTGCTAGCACCTTCTCTGTGCCTGTTCACATTGCTTCGCAGAATCGCTTTTGTGCAGAAAACAGTAACACTTGTTCAGAACGAAAGAAAGCACAGAGCCCCAGATTTGCTGTTGTCCTGGAGAGCTTGCACAGCCATGGGGAAAGGCAGGCAGAGAATTCCCTGCTAGCACCTTCTCTGTGCCTGTTCACATTGCTTCGCAGAATCGCTTTTGTGCAGAAAACAGTAACACTTGTTCAGAACGAAAGAAAGCACAGAGCCCCAGACTTTATGTTGTCCTGGAGAGCTTGCAGAGCACTGGGGAAAAGCAGGCAGAGTATTCCCTGCTAGCACCTTCTCTGTGCCTGGGAAGCAGAAGTGTTCACATTGCTTCGCAGAATCGCTTTTGTGCAGAAAACAGTAACACTTGTTCAGAATGAAAGAAAGCACAGAGCCCCAGATTTGCTGTTGTCTTGGAGAGCTTGCACAGCCATGGGGAAAGGCAGGCAGAGAATTCCCTGCTAGCACCTTCTCTGTGCATATTCAAATTGCTTCGCAGAATCGCTTTTGTGCAGAAAACAGTAACACTTGTTCAGAACGAAAGAAAGCACAGAGCCCCAGATTTGCTGTTGTCCTGGGGAGCTGCAGAGCAGTGGGGGAAGGCAGGCAGAGAATTCCCTTCTAGCACCTTCTCTGTGCCTGGGAAGCAGAAGTGTTCACATTGCTTCGCAGAATCGCTTTTGTGCAGAAAACAGTAACACATGTTCACAACGAAAGAAAGCACAGAGCCCCAGACTTTATGTTGTCCTGGAGAGCTTGCAGAGCACTGGGGAAAGGCAGGCAGAGAATTCCCTGCTAGCACCTTCTCTCTGCCTGTTCACATTGCTTCACAGAATCGCTTTTGTGCAGAAAACAGTAACACTTGTTCAGAACGAAAGAAAGCACAGAGACCCAGATTTGTTGTTGTCCTGGAGAGCTTGCAGAGCACTGGGGAAAGGCAGGCAGAGAATTCCCTGCTAGCACCTTCTCTGTGCCTGTTCACATTGCTTCGCAGAATCGCTTTTGTGCAGAAAACAGTAACACTTGTTCAGAACGAAAGAAAGCACAGAGCCCCAGATTTGCTGTTGTCCTGGAGAGCTTGCACAGCCATGGGGAAAGGCAGGCAGAGAATTCCCTGCTAGCACCTTCTCTGTGCCTGTTCACATTGCTTCGCAGAATCGCTTTTGTGCAGAAAACAGTAACACTTGTTCAGAACGAAAGAAACCACAGAGAACCAGATTTGTTGTTGTCCTGGAGAGCTTGCAGAGCACTGGGGAAAGGCAGGCAGAGAATTCCCTGCTAGCACCTCCTCTGTGCCTGTTCACATTGCTTCGCAGAATCGCTTTTGTGCAGAAAACAGTAACACTTGTTCAGAACGAAAGAAAGCACAGAGCCCCAGACTTTATGTTGTCCTGGAGAGCTTGCAGAGCACTGGGGAAAAGCAGGCAGAGTATTCCCTGCTAGCACCTTCTCTGTGCCTGGGAAGCAGAAGTGTTCACATTGCTTCGCAGAATCGCTTTTGTGCAGAAAACAGTAACACTTGTTCAGAATGAAAGAAAGCACAGAGCCCCAGATTTGCTGTTGTCCTGGAGAGCTTGCACAGCCATGGGGAAAGGCAGGCAGAGAATTCCCTGCTAGCACCTTCTCTGTGCATATTCAAATTGCTTCGCAGAATCGCTTTTGTGCAGAAAACAGTAACACTTGTTCAGAACGAAAGAAAGCACAGAGCCCCAGATTTGCTGTTGTCCTGGGGAGCTGCAGAGCAGTGGGGGAAGGCAGGCAGAGAATTCCCTTCTAGCACCTTCTCTGTGCCTGGGAAGCAGAAGTGTTCACATTGCTTCGCAGAATCGCTTTTGTGCAGAAAACAGTAACACTTGTTCACAACGAAAGAAAGCACAGAGCCCCAGACTTTATGTTGTCCTGGAGAGCTTGCAGAGCACTGGGGAAAGGCAGGCAGAGAATTCCCTGCTAGCACCTTCTCTGTGCCTGTTCACATTGCTTCACAGAATCGCTTTTGTGCAGAAAACAGTAACACTTGTTCAGAACGAAAGAAAGCACAGAGAACCAGATTTGTTGTTGTCCTGGAGAGCTTGCAGAGCACTGGGGAAAGGCAGGCAGAGAATTCCCTGCTAGCACCTTCTCTGTGCCTGTTCACATTGCTTCGCAGAATCGCTTTTGTGCAGAAAACAGTAACACTTGTTCAGAACGAAAGAAAGCACAGAGCCCCAGATTTTATGTTGTCCTGGAGAGCTTGCAGAGCACTGGGGAAAGGCAGGCAGAGAATTCCCTGCTAGCACCTTCTCTGTGCCTGTTCACATTGCTTCGCAGAATCGCTTTTGTGCAGAAAACAGTAACACTTGTTCAGAACGAAAGAAAGCACAGAGACCCAGATTTGTTGTTGTCCTGGAGAGCTTGCAGAGCACTGGGGAAAGGCAGGCAGAGAATTCCCTACTAGCACCTTCTCTGTGCCTGTTCACATTGCTTCGCAGAATCGCTTTTGTGCAGAAAACAGTAACACTTGTTCAGAACGAAAGAAAGCACAGAGACCCAGATTTGTTGTTGTCCTGGAGAGCTTGCAGAGCACTAGGGAAAGGCAGGCAGAGAATTCCCTGCTAGCACCTTCTCTGTGCCTGGGAAGCAGAAGTGTTCACATTGCTTCGCAGAATCGCTTTTGTGCAGAAAACACTAACACTTGTTCAGAATGAAAGAAAGCACAGAGCCCCAGATTTGCTGTTGTCCTGGAGAGCTTGCACAGCCATGGGGAAAGGCAGGCAGAGAATTCCCTGCTAGCACCTTCTCTGTGCCTGTTCACATTGCTTCGCAGAATCGCTTTTGTGCAGAAAACAGTAACACTTGTTCAGAATGAAAGAAAGCACAGAGCCCCAGACTTTATGTTGTCCTGGAGAGCTTGCAGAGCACTGGGGAAAGGCAGGCAGAGAATTCCCTGCTAGCACCTTCTCTGTGCCTGTTCACATTGCTTCGCAGAATCGCTTTTGTGCAGAAAACAGTAACACTTGTTCAGAACGAAAGAAAGCACAGAGACCCAGATTTGTTGTTGTCCTGGAGAGCTTGCAGAGCACTGGGGAAAGGCAGGCAGAGAATTCCCTGCTAGCACCTTCTCTGTGCCTGTTCACATTGCTTCGCAGAATCGCTTTTGTGCAGAAAACAGTAACACTTGTTCAGAACGAAAGAAAGCACAGAGACCCAGATTTGTTGTTGTCCTGGAGAGCTTGCAGAGCACTAGGGAAAGGCAGGCAGAGAATTCCCTGCTAGCACCTTCTCTGTGCCTGTTCACATTGCTTCGCAGAATCGCTTTTGTGCAGAAAACAGTAACACTTGTTCAGAACGAAAGAAAGCACAGAGCCCCAGATTTGCTGTTGTCCTGGAGAGCTTGCAGAGCACTGGGGAAAGGCAGGCAGAGAATTCCCTGCTAGCACCTTCTCTGTGCCTGTTCACATTGCTTCTCAGAATCGCTTTTGTGCAGAAAACAGTAACACTTGTTCAGAACGAAAGAAACCACAGAGAACCAGATTTGTTGTTGTCCTGGAGAGCTTGCAGAGCACTGGGGAAAGGCAGGCAGAGAATTCCCTGCTAGCACCTCCTCTGTGCCTGTTCACATTGCTTCGCAGAATCGCTTTTGTGCAGAAAACAGTAACACTTGTTCAGAACGAAAGAAAGCACAGAGCCCCAGACTTTATGTTGTCCTGGAGAGCATGCAGAGCACTGGGGAAAAGCAGGCAGAGTATTCCCTGCTAGCACCTTCTCTGTGCCTGGGAAGCAGAAGTGTTCACATTGCTTCGCAGAATCGCTTTTGTGCAGAAAACACTAACACTTGTTCAGAATGAAAGAAAGCACAGAGCCCCAGATTTGCTGTTGTCCTGGAGAGCTTGCACAGCCATGGGGAAAGGCAGGCAGAGAATTCCCTGCTAGCACCTTCTCTGTGCATATTCAAATTGCTTCGCAGAATCGCTTTTGTGCAGAAAACAGTAACACTTGTTCAGAACGAAAGAAAGCACAGAGCCCCAGACTTTATGTTGTCCTGGAGAGCTTGCAGAGCCCTGGGGAAAGGCAGGCATAGAATTCCCTGCTAGCACCTTCTCTGTGCCTGGGAAGCAGAAGTGTTCACATTGCTTCGCAGAATCGCTTTTGTGCAGAAAACAGTAACACTTGTTCAGAACGAAAGAAAGCACAGAGAACCAGATTTGTTGTTGTCCTGGAGAGCTTGCAGAGCACTGGGGAAAGGCAGGCAGAGAATTCCCTGCTAGCACCTTCTCTGTGCCTGGGAAGCAGAAGTGTTCACATTGCTTCGCAGAATCGCTTTTGTGCAGAAAACAGTAACACTTGTTCAGAACGAAAGAAAGCACAGAGCCCCAGACTTTATGTTGTCCTGGAGAGCTTGCAGAGCCCTGGGGAAAGGCAGGCAGAGCATTCCCTGCTAGCACCTTCTCTGTGCCTGGGAAGCAGAAGTGTTCACATTGCTGTGCAGAATCACTTTTGTGCAGAAAACAGTAACACGTGTTCACAACGAAAGAAAGCACAGAGCCCCAGACTTTATGTTGTCCTGGAGAGCTTGCAGAGCCCTGGGGAAAGGCAGGCAGAGCATTCCCTGCTAGCACCTTCTCTGTGCCTGGGAAGCAGAAGTGTTCACATTGCTGTGCAGAATCACTTTTGTGCAGAAAACAGTAACACGTGTTCACAACGAAAGAAAGCACAGACCCCCAGACTTTATGTTGTCCTGGAGAGCTTGCAGAGCACTGGGGAAAGGCAGGCAGAGAATTCCCTGCTAGCACCTTCTCTGTGCCTGTTCACATTGCTTCGCAGAATCGCTTTTGTGCAGAAAACACTAACACTTGTTCAGAACGAAAGAAAGCACAGAGCCCCAGATTTGCTGTTGTCCTGGAGAGCTTGCAGAGCACTGGGGAAAGGCAGGCAGAGAATTCCCTGCTAGCACCTTCTCTGTGCCTGGGAAGCAGAAGTGTTCACATTGCTTCGCAGAATCGCTTTTGTGCAGAAAACACTAACACTTGTTCAGAACGAAAGAAAGCACAAAGACCCAGATTTCTTGTTGTCCTGGAGAGCTTGCAGAGCAGTGGGGGAAGGCAGGCAGAGAATTCCCTGATAGCACCTTCTCTGTGCCTGGGAATCAGAAGTGTTCACGTTGCTGCGCAGAATCGATTTTTTCCGGAAAACAGTAACATGTGTTCACAACGAAAGAAAGCACAGAGCCCCAGATTTTATGTTGTCCTGGAGAGCTTGCAGAGCACTGGGGAAAGGCAGGCATAGAATTCCCTGCTAGCACCTTCTCTGTGCCTGGGAAGCAGAAGTGTTCACATTGCTTCGCAGAATCGCTTTTGTGCAGAAAACAGTAACACTTGTTCAGAACGAAAGAAAGCACAGACCCCCAGACTTTATGTTGTCCTGGAGAGCTTGCAGAGCACTGGGGAAAGGCAGGCAGAGAATTCCCTGCTAGCACCTTCTCTGTGCCTGTTCACATTGCTTCGCAGAATCGCTTTTGTGCAGAAAACACTAACACTTGTTCAGAACGAAAGAAAGCACAGAGCCCCAGATTTGCTGTTGTCCTGGAGAGCTTGCAGAGCACTGGGGAAAGGCAGGCAGAGAATTCCCTGCTAGCACCTTCTCTGTGCCTGGGAAGCAGAAGTGTTCACATTGCTTCGCAGAATCGCTTTTGTGCAGAAAACAGTAACACTTGTTCACAACGAAAGAAAGCACAGAGCCCCAGATTTTATGTTGTCCTGGAGAGCTTGCAGAGCACTGGGGAAAGGCAGGCAGAGAATTCCCTGATAGCACCTTCTCTGTGCCTGGGAAGCAGAAGTGTTCACGTTGCTGCGCAGAATCGATTTTTTTCAGAAAACAGTAACACGTGTTCACAACGAAAGAAAGCACTGAGACCCAGATTTGTTGTTGTCCTGGAGAGCTTGCAGAGCACTGGGGAAAGGCAGGCATAGAATTCCCTGCTAGCACCTTCTCTGTGCCTGGGAAGCAGAAGTGTTCACATTGCTTCGCAGAATTGCTTTTGTGCAGAAAACACTAAAACTTGTTCAGAACGAAAGAAAGCACAGAGCCCCAGATTTGCTGTTGTCCTGGAGAGCTTGCAGAGCACTGGGGAAAGGCAGGCAGAGAATTCCCTGCTAGCACCTTCTCTGTGCCTGGGAAGCAGAAGTGTTCACATTGCTTCGCAGAATCGCTTTTGTGCAGAAAACAGTAACACTTGTTCAGAACGAAAGAAAGCACAGAGCCCCAGATTTTATGTTGTCCTGGAGAGCTTGCAGAGCACTGGGGAAAGGCAGGCAGAGAATTCCCTGCTAGCACCTTCTCTGTGCCTGTTCACATTGCTTCGCAGAATCGCTTTTGTGCAGAAAACAGTAACACTTGGTCACAACGAAAGAAAGCACAGAGCCCCAGACTTTATGTTGTCCTGGAGAGCTTGCAGAGCACTGGGGAAAGGCAGGCAGAGAATTCCCTGCTAGCACCTTCTCTGTGCCTGTTCACATTGCTTCGCAGAATCGCTTTTGTGCAGAAAACAGTAACACTTGTTCAGAACGAAAGAAAGCACAGAGCCCCAGATTTGCTGTTGTCCTGGAGAGCTTGCAGAGCACTGGGGAAAGGCAGGCAGAGAATTCCCTGCTAGCACCTTCTCTGTGCCTGTTCACATTGCTTCGCAGAATCGCTTTTGTGCAGAAAAGACTAACACTTGTTCAGAACGAAAGAAAGCACCGAGCTCCAGATTTTATGTTGTCCTGGAGAGCTTGCAGAGCCCTGGGGAAAGGCAGGCAGAGAATTCCCTGCTAGCACCTTCTCTGTGCCTGGGAAGCAGAAGTGTTCACATTGCTTCGCAGAATCGCTTTTGTGCAGAAAACAGTAACACTTGTTCACAACGAAAGAAAGCACAAAGCCCCAGACTTTATGTTGTCCTGGAGAGCTTGCAGAGCACTGGGGAAAGGCAGGCAGAGAATTCCCTGCTAGCACCTTCTCTGTGCCTGGGAAGCAGAAGTGTTCACATTGCTTCGCAGAATCGCTTTTGTGCAGAAAACAGTAACACTTGTTCAGAACGAAAGAAAGCACAGAGCCCCAGATTTTATGTTGTCCTGGAGAGCTTGCAGAGCACTGGGGAAAGGCAGGCATAGAATTCCCTGCTAGCACCTTCTCTGTGCCTGGGAAGCAGAAGTGTTCACATTGCTTCGCAGAATCGCTTTTGTGCAGAAAACAGTAACACTTGTTCAGAACGAAAGAAAGCACAGAGCCCCAGATTTGCTGTTGTCCTGGAGAGCTTGCAGAGCCCTGGGGAAAGGCAGGCATAGAATTCCCTGCTAGCACCTTCTCTGTGCCTGGGAAGCAGAAGTGTTCACATTGCTTCGCAGAATCGCTTTTGTGCAGAAAACAGTAACACTTGTTCAGAACGAAAGAAAGCACAGAGCCCCAGATTTTATGTTGTCCTGGAGAGCTTGCAGAGCACTGGGGAAAGGCAGGCAGAGAATTCCCTGCTAGCACCTTCTCTGTGCCTGGGAAGCAGAAGTGTTCACATTGCTTCGCAGAATCGCTTTTGTGCAGAAAACAGTAACACTTGTTCAGAACGAAAGAAAGCACAGAGCCCCAGACTTTATGTTGTCCTGGAGAGCTTGCAGAGCCCTGGGGAAAGGCAGGCAGAGCATTCCCTGCTAGCACCTTCTCTGTGCCTGGGAAGCAGAAGTGTTCACATTGCTGTGCAGAATCACTTTTGTGCAGAAAACAGTAACACGTGTTCACAACGAAAGAAAGCACAGAGCCCCAGACTTTATGTTGTCCTGGAGAGCTTGCAGAGCCCTGGGGAAAGGCAGGCAGAGCATTCCCTGCTAGCACCTTCTCTGTGCCTGGGAAGCAGAAGTGTTCACATTGCTGTGCAGAATCACTTTTGTGCAGAAAACAGTAACACGTGTTCACAACGAAAGAAAGCACAGACCCCCAGACTTTATGTTGTCCTGGAGAGCTTGCAGAGCACTGGGGAAAGGCAGGCAGAGAATTCCCTGCTAGCACCTTCTCTGTGCCTGTTCACATTGCTTCGCAGAATCGCTTTTGTGCAGAAAACACTAACACTTGTTCAGAACGAAAGAAAGCACAGAGCCCCAGATTTGCTGTTGTCCTGGAGAGCTTGCAGAGCACTGGGGAAAGGCAGGCAGAGAATTCCCTGCTAGCACCTTCTCTGTGCCTGGGAAGCAGAAGTGTTCACATTGCTTCGCAGAATCGCTTTTGTGCAGAAAACAGTAACACTTGTTCACAACGAAAGAAAGCACAGAGCCCCAGATTTTATGTTGTCCTGGAGAGCTTGCAGAGCACTGGGGAAAGGCAGGCAGAGAATTCCCTGATAGCACCTTCTCTGTGCCTGGGAAGCAGAAGTGTTCACGTTGCTGCGCAGAATCGATTTTTTTCAGAAAACAGTAACACGTGTTCACAACGAAAGAAAGCACTGAGACCCAGATTTGTTGTTGTCCTGGAGAGCTTGCAGAGCACTGGGGAAAGGCAGGCATAGAATTCCCTGCTAGCACCTTCTCTGTGCCTGGGAAGCAGAAGTGTTCACATTGCTTCGCAGAATTGCTTTTGTGCAGAAAACACTAAAACTTGTTCAGAACGAAAGAAAGCACAGAGCCCCAGATTTGCTGTTGTCCTGGAGAGCTTGCAGAGCACTGGGGAAAGGCAGGCAGAGAATTCCCTGCTAGCACCTTCTCTGTGCCTGGGAAGCAGAAGTGTTCACATTGCTTCGCAGAATCGCTTTTGTGCAGAAAACAGTAACACTTGTTCAGAACGAAAGAAAGCACAGAGCCCCAGATTTTATGTTGTCCTGGAGAGCTTGCAGAGCACTGGGGAAAGGCAGGCAGAGAATTCCCTGCTAGCACCTTCTCTGTGCCTGTTCACATTGCTTCGCAGAATCGCTTTTGTGCAGAAAACAGTAACACTTGTTCACAACGAAAGAAAGCACAGAGCCCCAGACTTTATGTTGTCCTGGAGAGCTTGCAGAGCACTGGGGAAAGGCAGGCAGAGAATTCCCTGCTAGCACCTTCTCTGTGCCTGTTCACATTGCTTCGCAGAATCGCTTTTGTGCAGAAAACAGTAACACTTGTTCAGAACGAAAGAAAGCACAGAGCCCCAGATTTTATGTTGTCCTGGAGAGCTTGCAGAGCACTGGGGAAAGGCAGGCAGAGAATTCCCTGCTAGCACCTTCTCTGTGCCTGTTCACATTGCTTCGCAGAATCGCTTTTGTGCAGAAAACAGTAACACTTGTTCAGAACGAAAGAAAGCACAGAGCCCCAGATTTTATGTTGTCCTGGAGAGCTTGCAGAGCACTGGGGAAAGGCAGGCAGAGAATTCCCTGCTAGCACCTTCTCTGTGCCTGTTCACATTGCTTCGCAGAATCGCTTTTGTGCAGAAAACAGTAACACTTGTTCAGAACGAAAGAAAGCACAGAGCCCCAGATTTTATGTTGTCCTGGAGAGCTTGCAGAGCACTGGGGAAAGGCAGGCAGAGAATTCCCTGCTAGCACCTTCTCTGTGCCTGTTCACATTGCTTCGCAGAATTGCTTTTGTGCAGAAAACAGTAACACTTGTTCACAACGAAAGAAAGCACAGAGCCCCAGACTTTATGTTGTCCTGGAGAGCTTGCAGAGCACTGGGGAAAGGCAGGCAGAGAATTCCCTGCTAGCACCTTCTCTGTGCCTGTTCACATTGCTTCGCAGAATCGCTTTTGTGCAGAAAACAGTAACACTTGTTCAGAACGAAAGAAAGCACAGAGCCCCAGATTTGCTGTTGTCCTGGAGAGCTTGCAGAGCACTGGGGAAAGGCAGGCAGAGAATTCCCTGCTAGCACCTTCTCTGTGCCTGTTCACATTGCTTCGCAGAATCGCTTTTGTGCAGAAAACACTAACACTTGTTCAGAACGAAAGAAAGCACCGAGCTCCAGATTTTATGTTGTCCTGGAGAGCTTGCAGAGCCCTGGGGAAAGGCAGGCAGAGAATTCCCTGCTAGCACCTTCTCTGTGCCTGGGAAGCAGAAGTGTTCACATTGCTTCGCAGAATCGCTTTTGTGCAGAAAACAGTAACACTTGTTCACAACGAAAGAAAGCACAAAGCCCCAGACTTTATGTTGTCCTGGAGAGCTTGCAGAGCACTGGGGAAAGGCAGGCAGAGAATTCCCTGCTAGCACCTTCTCTGTGCCTGTTCACATTGCTTCGCAGAATCGCTTTTGTGCAGAAAACAGTAACACTTGTTCACAACGAAAGAAAGCACAGAGCCCCAGACTTTATGTTGTCCTGGAGAGCTTGCAGAGCACTGGGGAAAGGCAGGCAGAGAATTCCCTGCTAGCACCTTCTCTGTGCCTGTTCACATTGCTTCGCAGAATCGCTTTTGTGCAGAAAACAGTAACACTTGTTCAGAACGAAAGAAAGCACAGAGACCCAGATTTGCTGTTGTCCTGGAGAGCTTGCAGAGCACTGGGGAAAGGCAGGCAGAGAATTCCCTGCTAGCACCTTCTCTGTGCCTGTTCACATTGCTTCACAGAATCGCTTTTGTGCAGAAAACAGTAACACTTGTTCACAACGAAAGAAAGCACAGAGAACCAGTTTTGTTGTTGTCCTGGAGAGCTTGCAGAGCACTGGGGAAAGGCAGGCAGAGAATTCCCTGCTAGCACCTTCTCTGTGCCTGTTCACATTGCTTCGCAGAATCGCTTTTGTGCAGAAAACAGTAACACTTGTTCAGAACGAAAGAAAGCACAGAGACCCAGATTTGCTGTTGTCCTGGGGAGCTGCAGAGCAGTGGGGGAAGGCAGGCAGAGAATTCCCTTCTAGCACCTTCTCTGTGCCTGGGAAGCAGAAGTGTTCACATTGCTTCGCAGAATCGCTTTTGTGCAGAAAACAGTAACACTTGTTCACAACGAAAGAAAGCACAGAGCCCCAGACTTTATGTTGTCCTGGAGAGCTTGCAGAGCACTGGGGAAAGGCAGGCAGAGAATTCCCTGCTAGCACCTTCTCTGTGCCTGTTCACATTGCTTCACAGAATCGCTTTTGTGCAGAAAACAGTAACACTTGTTCAGAACGAAAGAAACCACAGAGAACCAGATTTGTTGTTGTCCTGGAGAGCTTGCAGAGCACTGGGGAAAGGCAGGCAGAGAATTCCCTGCTAGCACCTTCTCTGTGCCTGTTCACATTGCTTCGCAGAATCGCTTTTGTGCAGAAAACAGTAACACTTGTTCAGAACGAAAAAAAGCACAGAGACCCAGATTTGTTGTTGTCCTGGAGAGCTTGCAGAGCACTGGGGAAAGGCAGGCAGAGAATTCCCTGCTAGCACCTTCTCTGTGCCTGTTCACATTGCTTCGCAGAATCGCTTTTGTGCAGAAAACAGTAACACTTGTTCAGAACGAAAGAAAGCACAGAGCCCCAGATTTTATGTTGTCCTGGAGAGCTTGCAGAGCACTGGGGAAAGGCAGGCAGAGAATTCCCTGCTAGCACCTTCTCTGTGCCTGTTCACATTGCTTCGCAGAATCGCTTTTGTGCAGAAAACAGTAACACTTGTTCACAACGAAAGAAAGCACAGAGCCCCAGACTTTATGTTGTCCTGGAGAGCTTGCAGAGCACTGGGGAAAGGCAGGCAGAGAATTCCCTGCTAGCACCTTCTCTGTGCCTGTTCACATTGCTTCGCAGAATCGCTTTTGTGCAGAAAACAGTAACACTTGTTCAGAACGAAAGAAAGCACAGAGCCCCAGATTTGCTGTTGTCCTGGAGAGCTTGCAGAGCCCTGGGGAAAGGCAGGCAGAGAATTCCCTGCTAGCACCTTCTCTGTGCCTGTTCACATTGCTTCGCAGAATCGCTTTTGTGCAGAAAACACTAACACTTGTTCAGAACGAAAGAAAGCACCGAGCTCCAGATTTTATGTTGTCCTGGAGAGCTTGCAGAGCCCTGGGGAAAGGCAGGCAGAGAATTCCCTGCTAGCACCTTCTCTGTGCCTGGGAAGCAGAAGTGTTCACATTGCTTCGCAGAATCGCTTTTGTGCAGAAAACAGTAACACTTGTTCACAACGAAAGAAAGCACAAAGCCCCAGACTTTATGTTGTCCTGGAGAGCTTGCAGAGCACTGGGGAAAGGCAGGCAGAGAATTCCCTGCTAGCACCTTCTCTGTGCCTGTTCACATTGCTTCGCAGAATCGCTTTTGTGCAGAAAACAGTAACACTTGTTCACAACGAAAGAAAGCACAGAGCCCCAGACTTTATGTTGTCCTGGAGAGCTTGCAGAGCACTGGGGAAAGGCAGGCAGAGAATTCCCTGCTAGCACCTTCTCTGTGCCTGTTCACATTGCTTCGCAGAATCGCTTTTGTGCAGAAAACAGTAACACTTGTTCAGAACGAAAGAAAGCACAGAGACCCAGATTTGCTGTTGTCCTGGAGAGCTTGCAGAGCACTGGGGAAAGGCAGGCAGAGAATTCCCTGCTAGCACCTTCTCTGTGCCTGTTCACATTGCTTCACAGAATCGCTTTTGTGCAGAAAACAGTAACACTTGTTCACAACGAAAGAAAGCACAGAGAACCAGTTTTGTTGTTGTCCTGGAGAGCTTGCAGAGCACTGGGGAAAGGCAGGCAGAGAATTCCCTGCTAGCACCTTCTCTGTGCCTGTTCACATTGCTTCGCAGAATCGCTTTTGTGCAGAAAACAGTAACACTTGTTCAGAACGAAAGAAAGCACAGAGCCCCAGATTTGCTGTTGTCCTGGAGAGCTTGCAGAGCACTGGGGAAAGGCAGGCAGAGAATTCCCTGCTAGCACCTTCTCTGTGCCTGTTCACATTGCTTCGCAGAATCGCTTTTGTGCAGAAAACAGTAACACTTGTTCAGAACGAAAGAAAGCACAGAGACCCAGATTTGTTGTTGTCCTGGAGAGCTTGCAGAGCACTGGGGAAAGGCAGGCAGAGAATTCCCTACTAGCACCTTCTCTGTGCCTGTTCACATTGCTTCGCAGAATCGCTTTTGTGCAGAAAACAGTAACACTTGTTCAGAACGAAAGAAACCACAGAGAACCAGATTTGTTGTTGTCCTGGAGAGCTTGCAGAGCACTGGGGAAAGGCAGGCAGAGAATTCCCTGCTAGCACCTTCTCTGTGCCTGTTCACATTGCTTCGCAGAATCGCTTTTGTGCAGAAAACAGTAACACTTGTTCAGAACGAAAGAAAGCACAGAGCCCCAGACTTTATGTTGTCCTGGAGAGCTTGCAGAGCACTGGGGAAAGGCAGGCAGAGAATTCCCTGCTAGCACCTTCTCTGTGCCTGTTCACATTGCTTCGCAGAATCGCTTTTGTGCAGAAAACAGTAACACTTGTTCAGAACGAAAGAAAGCACAGAGACCCAGATTTGCTGTTGTCCTGGAGAGCTTGCAGAGCACTGGGGAAAGGCAGGCAGAGAATTCCCTGCTAGCACCTTCTCTGTGCCTGTTCACATTGCTTCGCAGAATCGCTTTTGTGCAGAAAACAGTAACACTTGTTCAGAACGAAAGAAAGCACAGAGCCCCAGATTTGCTGTTGTCCTGGAGAGCTTGCAGAGCACTGGGGAAAGGCAGGCAGAGAATTCCCTGCTAGCACCTTCTCTGTGCCTGTTCACATTGCTTCGCAGAATCGCTTTTGTGCAGAAAACAGTAACACTTGTTCAGAACGAAAGAAAGCACAGAGACCCAGATTTGTTGTTGTCCTGGAGAGCTTGCAGAGCACTGGGGAAAGGCAGGCAGAGAATTCCCTGCTAGCACCTTCTCTGTGCCTGTTCACATTGCTTCGCAGAATCGCTTTTGTGCAGAAAACAGTAACACTTCTTCAGAACGAAAGAAAGCACAGAGACCCAGATTTGTTGTTGTCCTGGAGAGCTTGCAGAGCACTAGGGAAAGGCAGGCAGAGAATTCCCTGCTAGCACCTTCTCTGTGCCTGTTCACATTGCTTCGCAGAATCGCTTTTGTGCAGAAAACAGTAACACTTGTTCAGAACGAAAGAAAGCACAGAGCCCCAGATTTGCTGTTGTCCTGGAGAGCTTGCAGAGCACTGGGGAAAGGCAGGCAGAGAATTCCCTGCTAGCACCTTCTCTGTGCCTGTTCACATTGCTTCGCAGAATCGCTTTTGTGCAGAAAACAGTAACACTTGTTCAGAACGAAAGAAAGCACAGAGCCCCAGACTTTATGTTGTCCTGGAGAGCTTGCAGAGCACTGGGGAAAAGCAGGCAGAGTATTCCCTGCTAGCACCTTCTCTGTGCCTGGGAAGCAGAAGTGTTCACATTGCTTCGCAGAATCGCTTTTGTGCAGAAAACAGTAACACTTGTTCAGAATGAAAGAAAGCACAGAGCCCCAGATTTGCTGTTGTCTTGGAGAGCTTGCACAGCCATGGGGAAAGGCAGGCAGAGAATTCCCTGCTAGCACCTTCTCTGTGCATATTCAAATTGCTTCGCAGAATCGCTTTTGTGCAGAAAACAGTAACACTTGTTCAGAACGAAAGAAAGCACAGAGCCCCAGATTTGCTGTTGTCCTGGGGAGCTGCAGAGCAGTGGGGGAAGGCAGGCAGAGAATTCCCTTCTAGCACCTTCTCTGTGCCTGGGAAGCAGAAGTGTTCACATTGCTTCGCAGAATCGCTTTTGTGCAGAAAACAGTAACACATGTTCACAACGAAAGAAAGCACAGAGCCCCAGACTTTATGTTGTCCTGGAGAGCTTGCAGAGCACTGGGGAAAGGCAGGCAGAGAATTCCCTGCTAGCACCTTCTCTCTGCCTGTTCACATTGCTTCACAGAATCGCTTTTGTGCAGAAAACAGTAACACTTGTTCAGAACGAAAGAAAGCACAGAGACCCAGATTTGTTGTTGTCCTGGAGAGCTTGCAGAGCACTGGGGAAAGGCAGGCAGAGAATTCCCTGCTAGCACCTTCTCTGTGCCTGTTCACATTGCTTCGCAGAATCGCTTTTGTGCAGAAAACAGTAACACTTGTTCAGAACGAAAGAAAGCACAGAGCCCCAGATTTGCTGTTGTCCTGGAGAGCTTGCACAGCCATGGGGAAAGGCAGGCAGAGAATTCCCTGCTAGCACCTTCTCTGTGCCTGTTCACATTGCTTCGCAGAATCGCTTTTGTGCAGAAAACAGTAACACTTGTTCAGAACGAAAGAAACCACAGAGAACCAGATTTGTTGTTGTCCTGGAGAGCTTGCAGAGCACTGGGGAAAGGCAGGCAGAGAATTCCCTGCTAGCACCTCCTCTGTGCCTGTTCACATTGCTTCGCAGAATCGCTTTTGTGCAGAAAACAGTAACACTTGTTCAGAACGAAAGAAAGCACAGAGCCCCAGACTTTATGTTGTCCTGGAGAGCTTGCAGAGCACTGGGGAAAAGCAGGCAGAGTATTCCCTGCTAGCACCTTCTCTGTGCCTGGGAAGCAGAAGTGTTCACATTGCTTCGCAGAATCGCTTTTGTGCAGAAAACAGTAACACTTGTTCAGAATGAAAGAAAGCACAGAGCCCCAGATTTGCTGTTGTCCTGGAGAGCTTGCACAGCCATGGGGAAAGGCAGGCAGAGAATTCCCTGCTAGCACCTTCTCTGTGCATATTCAAATTGCTTCGCAGAATCGCTTTTGTGCAGAAAACAGTAACACTTGTTCAGAACGAAAGAAAGCACAGAGCCCCAGATTTGCTGTTGTCCTGGGGAGCTGCAGAGCAGTGGGGGAAGGCAGGCAGAGAATTCCCTTCTAGCACCTTCTCTGTGCCTGGGAAGCAGAAGTGTTCACATTGCTTCGCAGAATCGCTTTTGTGCAGAAAACAGTAACACTTGTTCACAACGAAAGAAAGCACAGAGCCCCAGACTTTATGTTGTCCTGGAGAGCTTGCAGAGCACTGGGGAAAGGCAGGCAGAGAATTCCCTGCTAGCACCTTCTCTGTGCCTGTTCACATTGCTTCACAGAATCGCTTTTGTGCAGAAAACAGTAACACTTGTTCAGAACGAAAGAAAGCACAGAGACCCAGATTTGTTGTTGTCCTGGAGAGCTTGCAGAGCACTGGGGAAAGGCAGGCAGAGAATTCCCTGCTAGCACCTTCTCTGTGCCTGTTCACATTGCTTCGCAGAATCGCTTTTGTGCAGAAAACAGTAACACTTGTTCAGAACGAAAGAAAGCACAGAGCCCCAGATTTTATGTTGTCCTGGAGAGCTTGCAGAGCACTGGGGAAAGGCAGGCAGAGAATTCCCTGCTAGCACCTTCTCTGTGCCTGTTCACATTGCTTCGCAGAATCGCTTTTGTGCAGAAAACAGTAACACTTGTTCAGAACGAAAGAAAGCACAGAGACCCAGATTTGTTGTTGTCCTGGAGAGCTTGCAGAGCACTGGGGAAAGGCAGGCAGAGAATTCCCTACTAGCACCTTCTCTGTGCCTGTTCACATTGCTTCGCAGAATCGCTTTTGTGCAGAAAACAGTAACACTTGTTCAGAACGAAAGAAAGCACAGAGACCCAGATTTGTTGTTGTCCTGGAGAGCTTGCAGAGCACTAGGGAAAGGCAGGCAGAGAATTCCCTGCTAGCACCTTCTCTGTGCCTGGGAAGCAGAAGTGTTCACATTGCTTCGCAGAATCGCTTTTGTGCAGAAAACACTAACACTTGTTCAGAATGAAAGAAAGCACAGAGCCCCAGATTTGCTGTTGTCCTGGAGAGCTTGCACAGCCATGGGGAAAGGCAGGCAGAGAATTCCCTGCTAGCACCTTCTCTGTGCCTGTTCACATTGCTTCGCAGAATCGCTTTTGTGCAGAAAACAGTAACACTTGTTCAGAATGAAAGAAAGCACAGAGCCCCAGACTTTATGTTGTCCTGGAGAGCTTGCAGAGCACTGGGGAAAGGCAGGCAGAGAATTCCCTGCTAGCACCTTCTCTGTGCCTGTTCACATTGCTTCGCAGAATCGCTTTTGTGCAGAAAACAGTAACACTTGTTCAGAACGAAAGAAAGCACAGAGACCCAGATTTGTTGTTGTCCTGGAGAGCTTGCAGAGCACTGGGGAAAGGCAGGCAGAGAATTCCCTGCTAGCACCTTCTCTGTGCCTGTTCACATTGCTTCGCAGAATCGCTTTTGTGCAGAAAACAGTAACACTTGTTCAGAACGAAAGAAAGCACAGAGACCCAGATTTGTTGTTGTCCTGGAGAGCTTGCAGAGCACTAGGGAAAGGCAGGCAGAGAATTCCCTGCTAGCACCTTCTCTGTGCCTGTTCACATTGCTTCGCAGAATCGCTTTTGTGCAGAAAACAGTAACACTTGTTCAGAACGAAAGAAAGCACAGAGCCCCAGATTTGCTGTTGTCCTGGAGAGCTTGCAGAGCACTGGGGAAAGGCAGGCAGAGAATTCCCTGCTAGCACCTTCTCTGTGCCTGTTCACATTGCTTCTCAGAATCGCTTTTGTGCAGAAAACAGTAACACTTGTTCAGAACGAAAGAAACCACAGAGAACCAGATTTGTTGTTGTCCTGGAGAGCTTGCAGAGCACTGGGGAAAGGCAGGCAGAGAATTCCCTGCTAGCACCTCCTCTGTGCCTGTTCACATTGCTTCGCAGAATCGCTTTTGTGCAGAAAACAGTAACACTTGTTCAGAACGAAAGAAAGCACAGAGCCCCAGACTTTATGTTGTCCTGGAGAGCATGCAGAGCACTGGGGAAAAGCAGGCAGAGTATTCCCTGCTAGCACCTTCTCTGTGCCTGGGAAGCAGAAGTGTTCACATTGCTTCGCAGAATCGCTTTTGTGCAGAAAACACTAACACTTGTTCAGAATGAAAGAAAGCACAGAGCCCCAGATTTGCTGTTGTCCTGGAGAGCTTGCACAGCCATGGGGAAAGGCAGGCAGAGAATTCCCTGCTAGCACCTTCTCTGTGCATATTCAAATTGCTTCGCAGAATCGCTTTTGTGCAGAAAACAGTAACACTTGTTCAGAACGAAAGAAAGCACAGAGCCCCAGACTTTATGTTGTCCTGGAGAGCTTGCAGAGCCCTGGGGAAAGGCAGGCATAGAATTCCCTGCTAGCACCTTCTCTGTGCCTGGGAAGCAGAAGTGTTCACATTGCTTCGCAGAATCGCTTTTGTGCAGAAAACAGTAACACTTGTTCAGAACGAAAGAAAGCACAGAGAACCAGATTTGTTGTTGTCCTGGAGAGCTTGCAGAGCACTGGGGAAAGGCAGGCAGAGAATTCCCTGCTAGCACCTTCTCTGTGCCTGGGAAGCAGAAGTGTTCACATTGCTTCGCAGAATCGCTTTTGTGCAGAAAACAGTAACACTTGTTCAGAACGAAAGAAAGCACAGAGCCCCAGACTTTATGTTGTCCTGGAGAGCTTGCAGAGCCCTGGGGAAAGGCAGGCAGAGCATTCCCTGCTAGCACCTTCTCTGTGCCTGGGAAGCAGAAGTGTTCACATTGCTGTGCAGAATCACTTTTGTGCAGAAAACAGTAACACGTGTTCACAACGAAAGAAAGCACAGAGCCCCAGACTTTATGTTGTCCTGGAGAGCTTGCAGAGCCCTGGGGAAAGGCAGGCAGAGCATTCCCTGCTAGCACCTTCTCTGTGCCTGGGAAGCAGAAGTGTTCACATTGCTGTGCAGAATCACTTTTGTGCAGAAAACAGTAACACGTGTTCACAACGAAAGAAAGCACAGACCCCCAGACTTTATGTTGTCCTGGAGAGCTTGCAGAGCACTGGGGAAAGGCAGGCAGAGAATTCCCTGCTAGCACCTTCTCTGTGCCTGTTCACATTGCTTCGCAGAATCGCTTTTGTGCAGAAAACACTAACACTTGTTCAGAACGAAAGAAAGCACAGAGCCCCAGATTTGCTGTTGTCCTGGAGAGCTTGCAGAGCACTGGGGAAAGGCAGGCAGAGAATTCCCTGCTAGCACCTTCTCTGTGCCTGGGAAGCAGAAGTGTTCACATTGCTTCGCAGAATCGCTTTTGTGCAGAAAACACTAACACTTGTTCAGAACGAAAGAAAGCACAAAGACCCAGATTTCTTGTTGTCCTGGAGAGCTTGCAGAGCAGTGGGGGAAGGCAGGCAGAGAATTCCCTGATAGCACCTTCTCTGTGCCTGGGAATCAGAAGTGTTCACGTTGCTGCGCAGAATCGATTTTTTCCGGAAAACAGTAACATGTGTTCACAACGAAAGAAAGCACAGAGCCCCAGATTTTATGTTGTCCTGGAGAGCTTGCAGAGCACTGGGGAAAGGCAGGCATAGAATTCCCTGCTAGCACCTTCTCTGTGCCTGGGAAGCAGAAGTGTTCACATTGCTTCGCAGAATCGCTTTTGTGCAGAAAACAGTAACACTTGTTCAGAACGAAAGAAAGCACAGACCCCCAGACTTTATGTTGTCCTGGAGAGCTTGCAGAGCACTGGGGAAAGGCAGGCAGAGAATTCCCTGCTAGCACCTTCTCTGTGCCTGTTCACATTGCTTCGCAGAATCGCTTTTGTGCAGAAAACACTAACACTTGTTCAGAACGAAAGAAAGCACAGAGCCCCAGATTTGCTGTTGTCCTGGAGAGCTTGCAGAGCACTGGGGAAAGGCAGGCAGAGAATTCCCTGCTAGCACCTTCTCTGTGCCTGGGAAGCAGAAGTGTTCACATTGCTTCGCAGAATCGCTTTTGTGCAGAAAACAGTAACACTTGTTCACAACGAAAGAAAGCACAGAGCCCCAGATTTTATGTTGTCCTGGAGAGCTTGCAGAGCACTGGGGAAAGGCAGGCAGAGAATTCCCTGATAGCACCTTCTCTGTGCCTGGGAAGCAGAAGTGTTCACGTTGCTGCGCAGAATCGATTTTTTTCAGAAAACAGTAACACGTGTTCACAACGAAAGAAAGCACTGAGACCCAGATTTGTTGTTGTCCTGGAGAGCTTGCAGAGCACTGGGGAAAGGCAGGCATAGAATTCCCTGCTAGCACCTTCTCTGTGCCTGGGAAGCAGAAGTGTTCACATTGCTTCGCAGAATTGCTTTTGTGCAGAAAACACTAAAACTTGTTCAGAACGAAAGAAAGCACAGAGCCCCAGATTTGCTGTTGTCCTGGAGAGCTTGCAGAGCACTGGGGAAAGGCAGGCAGAGAATTCCCTGCTAGCACCTTCTCTGTGCCTGGGAAGCAGAAGTGTTCACATTGCTTCGCAGAATCGCTTTTGTGCAGAAAACAGTAACACTTGTTCAGAACGAAAGAAAGCACAGAGCCCCAGATTTTATGTTGTCCTGGAGAGCTTGCAGAGCACTGGGGAAAGGCAGGCAGAGAATTCCCTGCTAGCACCTTCTCTGTGCCTGTTCACATTGCTTCGCAGAATCGCTTTTGTGCAGAAAACAGTAACACTTGGTCACAACGAAAGAAAGCACAGAGCCCCAGACTTTATGTTGTCCTGGAGAGCTTGCAGAGCACTGGGGAAAGGCAGGCAGAGAATTCCCTGCTAGCACCTTCTCTGTGCCTGTTCACATTGCTTCGCAGAATCGCTTTTGTGCAGAAAACAGTAACACTTGTTCAGAACGAAAGAAAGCACAGAGCCCCAGATTTGCTGTTGTCCTGGAGAGCTTGCAGAGCACTGGGGAAAGGCAGGCAGAGAATTCCCTGCTAGCACCTTCTCTGTGCCTGTTCACATTGCTTCGCAGAATCGCTTTTGTGCAGAAAACACTAACACTTGTTCAGAACGAAAGAAAGCACCGAGCTCCAGATTTTATGTTGTCCTGGAGAGCTTGCAGAGCCCTGGGGAAAGGCAGGCAGAGAATTCCCTGCTAGCACCTTCTCTGTGCCTGGGAAGCAGAAGTGTTCACATTGCTTCGCAGAATCGCTTTTGTGCAGAAAACAGTAACACTTGTTCACAACGAAAGAAAGCACAAAGCCCCAGACTTTATGTTGTCCTGGAGAGCTTGCAGAGCACTGGGGAAAGGCAGGCAGAGAATTCCCTGCTAGCACCTTCTCTGTGCCTGGGAAGCAGAAGTGTTCACATTGCTTCGCAGAATCGCTTTTGTGCAGAAAACAGTAACACTTGTTCAGAACGAAAGAAAGCACAGAGCCCCAGATTTTATGTTGTCCTGGAGAGCTTGCAGAGCACTGGGGAAAGGCAGGCATAGAATTCCCTGCTAGCACCTTCTCTGTGCCTGGGAAGCAGAAGTGTTCACATTGCTTCGCAGAATCGCTTTTGTGCAGAAAACAGTAACACTTGTTCAGAACGAAAGAAAGCACAGAGCCCCAGATTTGCTGTTGTCCTGGAGAGCTTGCAGAGCCCTGGGGAAAGGCAGGCATAGAATTCCCTGCTAGCACCTTCTCTGTGCCTGGGAAGCAGAAGTGTTCACATTGCTTCGCAGAATCGCTTTTGTGCAGAAAACAGTAACACTTGTTCAGAACGAAAGAAAGCACAGAGCCCCAGATTTTATGTTGTCCTGGAGAGCTTGCAGAGCACTGGGGAAAGGCAGGCAGAGAATTCCCTGCTAGCACCTTCTCTGTGCCTGGGAAGCAGAAGTGTTCACATTGCTTCGCAGAATCGCTTTTGTGCAGAAAACAGTAACACTTGTTCAGAACGAAAGAAAGCACAGAGCCCCAGACTTTATGTTGTCCTGGAGAGCTTGCAGAGCCCTGGGGAAAGGCAGGCAGAGCATTCCCTGCTAGCACCTTCTCTGTGCCTGGGAAGCAGAAGTGTTCACATTGCTGTGCAGAATCACTTTTGTGCAGAAAACAGTAACACGTGTTCACAACGAAAGAAAGCACAGAGCCCCAGACTTTATGTTGTCCTGGAGAGCTTGCAGAGCCCTGGGGAAAGGCAGGCAGAGCATTCCCTGCTAGCACCTTCTCTGTGCCTGGGAAGCAGAAGTGTTCACATTGCTGTGCAGAATCACTTTTGTGCAGAAAACAGTAACACGTGTTCACAACGAAAGAAAGCACAGACCCCCAGACTTTATGTTGTCCTGGAGAGCTTGCAGAGCACTGGGGAAAGGCAGGCAGAGAATTCCCTGCTAGCACCTTCTCTGTGCCTGTTCACATTGCTTCGCAGAATCGCTTTTGTGCAGAAAACACTAACACTTGTTCAGAACGAAAGAAAGCACAGAGCCCCAGATTTGCTGTTGTCCTGGAGAGCTTGCAGAGCACTGGGGAAAGGCAGGCAGAGAATTCCCTGCTAGCACCTTCTCTGTGCCTGGGAAGCAGAAGTGTTCACATTGCTTCGCAGAATCGCTTTTGTGCAGAAAACAGTAACACTTGTTCACAACGAAAGAAAGCACAGAGCCCCAGATTTTATGTTGTCCTGGAGAGCTTGCAGAGCACTGGGGAAAGGCAGGCAGAGAATTCCCTGATAGCACCTTCTCTGTGCCTGGGAAGCAGAAGTGTTCACGTTGCTGCGCAGAATCGATTTTTTTCAGAAAACAGTAACACGTGTTCACAACGAAAGAAAGGACTGAGACCCAGATTTGTTGTTGTCCTGGAGAGCTTGCAGAGCACTGGGGAAAGGCAGGCATAGAATTCCCTGCTAGCACCTTCTCTGTGCCTGGGAAGCAGAAGTGTTCACATTGCTTCGCAGAATTGCTTTTGTGCAGAAAACACTAAAACTTGTTCAGAACGAAAGAAAGCACAGAGCCCCAGATTTGCTGTTGTCCTGGAGAGCTTGCAGAGCACTGGGGAAAGGCAGGCAGAGAATTCCCTGCTAGCACCTTCTCTGTGCCTGGGAAGCAGAAGTGTTCACATTGCTTCGCAGAATCGCTTTTGTGCAGAAAACAGTAACACTTGTTCAGAACGAAAGAAAGCACAGAGCCCCAGATTTTATGTTGTCCTGGAGAGCTTGCAGAGCACTGGGGAAAGGCAGGCAGAGAATTCCCTGCTAGCACCTTCTCTGTGCCTGTTCACATTGCTTCGCAGAATCGCTTTTGTGCAGAAAACAGTAACACTTGTTCACAACGAAAGAAAGCACAGAGCCCCAGACTTTATGTTGTCCTGGAGAGCTTGCAGAGCACTGGGGAAAGGCAGGCAGAGAATTCCCTGCTAGCACCTTCTCTGTGCCTGTTCACATTGCTTCGCAGAATCGCTTTTGTGCAGAAAACAGTAACACTTGTTCAGAACGAAAGAAAGCACAGAGCCCCAGATTTGCTGTTGTCCTGGAGAGCTTGCAGAGCACTGGGGAAAGGCAGGCAGAGAATTCCCTGCTAGCACCTTCTCTGTGCCTGTTCACATTGCTTCGCAGAATCGCTTTTGTGCAGAAAACACTAACACTTGTTCAGAACGAAAGAAAGCACCGAGCTCCAGATTTTTTGTTGTCCTGGAGAGCTTGCAGAGCCCTGGGGAAAGGCAGGCAGAGAATTCCCTGCTAGCACCTTCTCTGTGCCTGGGAAGCAGAAGTGTTCACATTGCTTCGCAGAATCGCTTTTGTGCAGAAAACAGTAACACTTGTTCACAACGAAAGAAAGCACAAAGCCCCAGACTTTATGTTGTCCTGGAGAGCTTGCAGAGCACTGGGGAAAGGCAGGCAGAGAATTCCCTGCTAGCACCTTCTCTGTGCCTGTTCACATTGCTTCGCAGAATCGCTTTTGTGCAGAAAACAGTAACACTTGTTCACAACGAAAGAAAGCACAGAGCCCCAGACTTTATGTTGTCCTGGAGAGCTTGCAGAGCACTGGGGAAAGGCAGGCAGAGAATTCCCTGCTAGCACCTTCTCTGTGCCTGTTCACATTGCTTCGCAGAATCGCTTTTGTGCAGAAAACACTAAAACTTGTTCAGAACGAAAGAAAGCACAGAGCCCCAGATTTGCTGTTGTCCTGGAGAGCTTGCAGAGCACTGGGGAAAGGCAGGCGTAGAATTCCCTGCTAGCACCTTCTCTGTGCCTGGGAAGCAGAAGTGTTCACATTGCTTCGCAGAATCGCTTTTGTGCAGAAAACACTAAAACTTGTTCAGAACGAAAGAAAGCACAGAGCCCCAGATTTGCTGTTGTCCTGGAGAGCTTGCAGAGCACTGGGGAAAGGCAGGCAGAGAATTCCCTGCTAGCACCTTCTCTGTGCCTGGGAAGCAGAAGTGTTCACATTGCTTCGCAGAATCGCTTTTGTGCAGAAAACAGTAACACTTGTTCAGAACGAAAGAAAGCACAGAGCCCCAGATTTTATGTTGTCCTGGAGAGCTTGCAGAGCACTGGGGAAAGGCAGGCATAGAATTCCCTGCTAGCACCTTCTCTGTGCCTGGGAAGCAGAAGTGTTCACATTGCTTCGCAGAATCGCTTTTGTGCAGAAAACAGTAACACTTGTTCAGAACGAAAGAAAGCACAGAGCCCCAGATTTGCTGTTGTCCTGGAGAGCTTGCAGAGCACTGGGGAAAGGCAGGCAGAGAATTCCCTGCTAGCACCTTCTCTGTGCCTGGGAAGCAGAAGTGTTCACATTGCTTCGCAGAATCGCTTTTGTGCAGAAAACAGTAACACTTGTTCAGAACGAAAGAAAGCACAGAGCCCCAGACTTTATGTTGTCCTGGAGAGCTTGCAGAGCCCTGGGGAAAGGCAGGCAGAGCATTCCCTGCTAGCACCTTCTCTGTGCCTGGGAAGCAGAAGTGTTCACATTGCTTCGCAGAATCACTTTTGTGCAGAAAACAGTAACACGTGTTCACAACGAAAGAAAGCACAGACCCCCAGACTTTATGTTGTCCTGGAGAGCTTGCAGAGCACTGGGGAAAGGCAGGCAGAGAATTCCCTGCTAGCACCTTCTCTGTGCCTGTTCACATTGCTTCGCAGAATCGCTTTTGTGCAGAAAACAGTAACACTTGTTCAGAACGAAAGAAAGCACAGAGCCCCAGATTTGCTGTTGTCCTGGAGAGCTTGCAGAGCATTGGGGAAAGGCAGGCAGAGAATTCCCTGCTAGCACCTTCTCTGTGCCTGTTCACATTGCTTCGCAGAATCGCTTTTGTGCAGAAAACACTAACACTTGTTCAGAACGAAAGAAAGCACCGAGCTCCAGATTTTATGTTGTCCTGGAGAGCTTGCAGAGCCCTGGGGAAAGGCAGGCAGAGAATTCCCTGCTAGCACCTTCTCTGTGCCTGGGAAGCAGAAGTGTTCACATTGCTTCGCAGAATCGCTTTTGTGCAGAAAACAGTAACACTTGTTCACAACGAAAGAAAGCACAAAGCCCCAGACTTTATGTTGTCCTGGAGAGCTTGCAGAGCACTGGGGAAAGGCAGGCAGAGAATTCCCTGCTAGCACCTTCTCTGTGCCTGTTCACATTGCTTCGCAGAATCGCTTTTGTGCAGAAAACAGTAACACTTGTTCACAACGAAAGAAAGCACAGAGCCCCAGACTTTATGTTGTCCTGGAGAGCTTGCAGAGCACTGGGGAAAGGCAGGCAGAGAATTCCCTGCTAGCACCTTCTCTGTGCCTGTTCACATTGCTTCGCAGAATCGCTTTTGTGCAGAAAACAGTAAGACTTGTTCAGAACGAAAGAAAGCACAGAGACCCAGATTTGCTGTTGTCCTGGAGAGCTTGCAGAGCACTGGGGAAAGGCAGGCAGAGAATTCCCTGCTAGCACCTTCTCTGTGCCTGTTCACATTGCTTCGCAGAATCGCTTTTGTGCAGAAAACAGTAACACTTGTTCAGAACGAAAGAAACCACAGAGAACCAGTTTTGTTGTTGTCCTGGAGAGCTTGCAGAGCACTGGGGAAAGGCAGGCAGAGAATTCCCTGCTAGCACCTTCTCTGTGCCTGTTCACATTGCTTCGCAGAATCGCTTTTGTGCAGAAAACAGTAACACTTGTTCACAACGAAAGAAAGCACAGAGCCCCAGACTTTATGTTGTCCTGGAGAGCTTGCAGAGCACTGGGGAAAGGCAGGCAGAGAATTCCCTGCTAGCACCTTCTCTGTGCCTGTTCACATTGCTTCGCAGAATCGCTTTTGTGCAGAAAACAGTAACACTTGTTCAGAACGAAAGAAAGCACAGAGACCCAGATTTGTTGTTGTCCTGGAGAGCTTGCAGAGCACTGGGGAAAGGCAGGCAGAGAATTCCCTACTAGCACCTTCTCTGTGCCTGTTCACATTGCTTCGCAGAATCGCTTTTGTGCAGAAAACAGTAACACTTGTTCAGAACGAAAGAAAGCACAGAGACCCAGATTTGTTGTTGTCCTGGAGAGCTTGCAGAGCACTGGGGAAAGGCAGGCAGAGAATTCCCTGCTAGCACCTTCTCTGTGCCTGTTCACATTGCTTCGCAGAATCGCTTTTGTGCAGAAAACAGTAACACTTGTTCAGAACGAAAGAAAGCATAGAGACCCAGATTTGTTGTTGTCCTGGAGAGCTTGCAGAGCACTAGGGAAAGGCAGGCAGAGAATTCCCTGCTAGCACCTTCTCTGTGCCTGTTCACATTGCTTCGCAGAATCGCTTTTGTGCAGAAAACAGTAACACTTGTTCAGAACGAAAGAAAGCACAGAGCCCCAGATTTGCTGTTGTCCTGGAGAGCTTGCAGAGCACTGGGGAAAGGCAGGCAGAGAATTCCCTGCTAGCACCTTCTCTGTGCCTGTTCACATTGCTTCGCAGAATCGCTTTTGTGCAGAAAACAGTAACACTTGTTCAGAACGAAAGAAACCACAGAGAACCAGATTTGTTGTTGTCCTGGAGAGCTTGCAGAGCACTGGGGAAAGGCAGGCAGAGAATTCCCTGCTAGCACCTCCTCTGTGCCTGTTCACATTGCTTCGCAGAATCGCTTTTGTGCAGAAAACAGTAACACTTGTTCAGAACGAAAGAAAGCACAGAGCCCCAGACTTTATGTTGTCCTGGAGAGCTTGCAGAGCACTGGGGAAAAGCAGGCAGAGTATTCCCTGCTAGCACCTTCTCTGTGCCTGGGAAGCAGAAGTGTTCACATTGCTTCGCAGAATCGCTTTTGTGCAGAAAACAGTAACACTTGTTCAGAATGAAAGAAAGCACAGAGCCCCAGATTTGCTGTTGTCCTGGAGAGCTTGCACAGCCATGGGGAAAGGCAGGCAGAGAATTCCCTGCTAGCACCTTCTCTGTGCATATTCAAATTGCTTCGCAGAATCGCTTTTGTGCAGAAAACAGTAACACTTGTTCAGAACGAAAGAAAGCACAGAGACCCAGATTTGCTGTTGTCCTGGAGAGCTTGCAGAGCACTGGGGAAAGGCAGGCAGAGAATTCCCTGCTAGCACCTTCTCTGTGCCTGTTCACATTGCTTCACAGAATCGCTTTTGTGCAGAAAACAGTAACACTTGTTCAGAACGAAAGAAAGCACAGAGACCCAGATTTGCTGTTGTCCTGGAGAGCTTGCAGAGCACTGGGGAAAGGCAGGCAGAGAATTCCCTGCTAGCACCTTCTCTGTGCCTGTTCACATTGCTTCACAGAATCGCTTTTGTGCAGAAAACAGTAACACTTGTTCAGAACGAAAGAAACCACAGAGAACCAGTTTTGTTGTTGTCCTGGAGAGCTTGCAGAGCACTGGGGAAAGGCAGGCAGAGAATTCCCTGCTAGCACCTTCTCTGTGCCTGTTCACATTGCTTCGCAGAATCGCTTTTGTGCAGAAAACACTAACACTTGTTCAGAACGAAAGAAAGCACAGAGCCCCAGATTTGCTGTTGTCCTGGAGAGCTTGCAGAGCACTGGGGAAAGGCAGGCAGAGAATTCCCTGCTAGCACCTTCTCTGTGCCTGGGAAGCAGAAGTGTTCACATTGCTTCGCAGAATCGCTTTTGTGCAGAAAACAGTAACACTTGTTCAGAACGAAAGAAAGCACAGAGCCCCAGATTTTATGTTGTCCTGGAGAGCTTGCAGAGCACTGGGGAAAGGCAGGCAGAGAATTCCCTGATAGCACCTTCTCTGTGCCTGGGAAGCAGAAGTGTTCACGTTGCTGCGCAGAATCGATTTTTTTCAGAAAACAGTAACACGTGTTCACAACGAAAGAAAGCACTGAGACCCAGATTTGTTGTTGTCCTGGAGAGCTTGCAGAGCACTGGGGAAAGGCAGGCATAGAATTCCCTGCTAGCACCTTCTCTGTGCCTGGGAAGCAGAAGTGTTCACATTGCTTCGCAGAATCGCTTTTGTGCAGAAAACAGTAACACTTGTTCAGAACGAAAGAAACCACAGAGAACCAGATTTGTTGTTGTCCTGGAGAGCTTGCAGAGCACTGGGGAAAGGCAGGCAGAGAATTCCCTGCTAGCACCTTCTCTGTGCCTGTTCACATTGCTTCGCAGAATCGCTTTTGTGCAGAAAACACTAACACTTGTTCAGAACGAAAGAAAGCACAGAGCTCCAGATTTTATTATGTCCTGGAGAGCTTGCAGAGCCCTGGGGAAAGGCAGGCAGAGAATTCCCTGCTAGCACCTTCTCTGTGCCTGGGAAGCAGAAGTGTTCACATTGCTTCGCGGAATCGCTTTTGTGCAGAAAACAGTAACACTTGTTCACAACGAAAGAAAGCACAGAGCCCCAGATTTTATGTTGTCCTGGAGAGCTTGCAGAGCACTGGGGAAAGGCAGGCAGAGAATTCCCTGATAGCACCTTCTCTGTGCCTGGGAAGCAGAAGTGTTCACGTTGCTGCGCAGAATCGATTTTTTTCAGAAAACAGTAACACGTGTTCACAACGAAAGAAAGCACTGAGACCCAGATTTGTTGTTGTCCTGGAGAGCTTGCAGAGCACTGGGGAAAGGCAGGCATAGAATTCCCTGCTAGCACCTTCTCTGTGCCTGGGAAGCAGAAGTGTTCACATTGCTTCGCAGAATTGCTTTTGTGCAGAAAACACTAAAACTTGTTCAGAACGAAAGAAAGCACAGAGCCCCAGATTTGCTGTTGTCCTGGAGAGCTTGCAGAGCACTGGGGAAAGGCAGGCAGAGAATTCCCTGCTAGCACCTTCTCTGTGCCTGGGAAGCAGAAGTGTTCACATTGCTTCGCAGAATCGCTTTTGTGCAGAAAACAGTAACACTT
>NW_027436868.1:0-119471 GCF_047716275.1 Strix uralensis
CACCTTCCTGGTGCCTGGGGGGGAAGCAGAAGTGTTCACATTGCTTCGCAGAATCGCTTTTGTGCAGAAAAACATTAACACTATTTCAGAACGAAGGAAAGCACAGAGCCCCAGATTTTATGTTGTCCTGGAGAGCTTGCAGAGCACTGGGGAAAGGCAGGCAGAGAATTCCCTGCTACCACCTTCTCTGTGCTTGGGAAGCAGAAGTGTTCACATTGTCTTCGCAGAATCGCTTTTGTGCAGAAAACAGTAACACTTGTTCAGAACGAAAGAAAGCACAGAGCCCCAGATTTTATGTTGTCCTGGAGAGCTTGCAGAGCACTGGGGAAAGGCAGGCAGAGATTCCCTGCTAGCCACCTTCTCTGTGCCTGGGAAGCAGAAGTGTTCACATTGCTTCGCAGAATCGCTTTTGTGCAGAAAACAATAACACTTGTTCAGAACGAAAGAAAGCACAGAGCCCCAGATTTTATGTTGTCCTGGAGAGCTTGCAGAGCACTGGGGAAAAGCAGGCAGAGAATTCCCTGCTAGCACCTTCTCTGTGCCTGGGAAATCAGAAGTGTTCCCATTGCTTCGCAGAATCGCTTTTGTGCAGAAAACAGTAACACTTGTTCAGAACGAAAGAAAGCACAGAGCCCCAGATTTTATGTTGTCCTGGAGAGCTTGCAGAGCACTGGGGAAAAGCAGGCAGAGAATTCCCTGCTAGCACCTTCTCTGTGCCTGGGAAGCAGAAGTGTTCACATTGCTTCGCAGAATCGCTTTTGTGCAGAAAACAGTAACACTTGTTCAGAATGAAAGAAAGCACAGAGCCCCAGATTTTATGTTGTCCTGGAGAGCTTGCAGAGCACTGGGGAAAAGCAGGCAGAGAATTCCCTGCTAGCACCCTTCTCTGTGCCTGGGGAAAGCAGAAGTGTTCCCATTGCTTCGCAGAATCGCTTTTGTGCAGAAAACAGTAACACTTGTTCAGAACGGAAAGAAAGCACAGAGCCCAGATTTTATGTTGTCCTGGAGAGCTTGCAGAGCACTGGGGAAAGGCAGGCAGAGAATTCCCTGCTAGCACCTTCTCTGTGCCTGGGAAGCAGAAGTGTTCACATTGCTTCGCAGAATCGCTTTTGTGCAGAAAAACAGTAACACTTGTTCAGAACGAAAGGAAAGCACAGAGCCCCAGATTTTATGTTGTCCTGGAGAGCTTGCAGAGCACTGGGGAAAGGCAGGCAGAGAATTCCCTGCTTAGCACCTTCTCTGTGCCTGGGAAGCAGAAGTGTTCACATTGCTTCGCAGAATCGCTTTTGTGCAGAAAACAGTAACACTTGTTCAGAACGAAAGAAAGCACAGAGCCCCAGATTTTATGTTGTCCTGGAGAGCTTGCAGAGCACTGGGGAAAAGGCAGGCAGAGAATTCCCTGCTAGCACCTTCTCTGTGCCTGGGAAGCAGAAGTGTTCACATTGCTTCGCAGAATCGCTTTTGTGCAGAAAACAGTAACACTTGTTCAGAACGAAAGAAAGCACAGAGCCCAGATTTTATGTTGTCCTGGAGAGCTTGCAGAGCACTGGGGAAAAGCAGGCAGAGAATTCCCTGCTAGCACCTTCTCTGTGCCTGGGAACGCAGAAGTGTTCACATTGCTTCGCAGAATCGCTTTTGTGCAGAAAACAGTAAACACTTGTTCAGAATGAAAGAAAGCACAGAGCCCCAGATTTTATGTTGTCCTGGAGAGCTTGCAGAGCACTGGGGAAAAGGCAGGCAGAGAATTCCCTGCTAGCACCTTCTCTGTGCCTGGGAAACAGAAGTGTTCCCATTGCTTCGCAGAATCGCTTTTGTGCAGAAAACAGTAACACTTGTTCAGAACGAAAGAAAGCACAGAGCCCCAGATTTTATGTTGTCTGGAGAGCTTGCAGAGCACTGGGGGAAAGGCAGGCAGAGAATTCCCTGCTAGCACCTTCTCTGTGCCTGGGAAGCAGAAGTGTTCACATTGCTTCGCAGAATCGCTTTTGTGCAGAAAACAGTAACACTTGTTCAGAACGAAAGAAAGCACAGAGCCCCAGATTTTATGTTGTCCTGGAGAGCTTGCAGAGCACTGGGGAAAAGCAGGCAGAGAATTCCCTGCTAGCACCTTCTCTGTGCCTGGGAAGCAGAAGTGCTTCACATTGCTTCGCAGAATCGCTTTTGTGCAGAAAACAGTAACACTTGTTCAGAACGAAAGAAAGCACAGAGCCCCCAGATTTTATGTTGTCCTGGAGAGCTTGCAGAGCACTGGGAAAAGGCAGGCAGAGAATTCCCTGCTACCACCTTCTCTGTGCCTGGGAAACAGAAGTGTTCCCATTGCTTCGCAGAATCGCTTTTGTGCAGAAAACAGTAACACTTGTTCAGAACGAAGAAAGCACAGAGCCCCAGATTTTATGTTGTCCTGGAGAGCTTGCAGAGCACTGGGGAAAGGCAGGCAGAGAATTCCCTGCTAGCACCTTCTCTGTGCCTGGGAAGCAGAAGTGTTCACATTGCTTCGCAGAATCGCTTTTGTGCAGAAAACAGTAACACTTGTTCAGAACGAAAGAAAGCACAGAGCCCCAGATTTTATGTTGTCCTGGAGAGCTTGCAGAGCACTGGGGAAAAGCAGGCAGAGAATTCCCTGCTACCACCTTCTCTGTGCCTGGGAAACAGAAGTGTTCACATTGCTTCGCAGAATCGCTTTTGTGCAGAAAACAGTAACAGTTGTTCAGAACGAAGGAAAGCACAGAGCCCCAGATTTTATGTTGTCCTGGAGAGCTTGCAGAGCACTGGGGAAAAGCAGGCAGAGAATTCCCTGCTAGCACCTTCTCTGTGCCTGGGAAGCAGAAGTGTTCACATTGCTTCGCAGAATCGCTTTTGTGCAGAAAACAATAACACTTGTTCAGAACGAAAGAAAGCACAGAGCCCCAGATTTTATGTTGTCCTGGAGAGCTTGCAGAGCACTGGGGAAAGGCAGGCAGAGAATTCCCTGCTACCACCTTCTCTGTGCCTGGGAAACAGAAGTGTTCCCATTGCTTCGCAGAATCGCTTTTGTGCAGAAAAACAGTAACACTTGTTCAGAACGAAAGAAAGCACAGAGCCCCAGATTTTATGTTGTCCTGGAGAGCTTGCAGAGCACTGGGGAAAAGAGGCAGAGAATTCCCTGCTACCCACCTTCTCTGTGCCTGGGAAACAGAAGTGTTCACATTGCTTCGCAGAATCGCTTTTGTGCAGAAAAACAGTAACACTTGTTCAGAACGAAGGAAAGCACAGAGCCCCAGATTTTATGTTGTCCTGGAGAGCTTGCAGAGCACTGGGAAAGGCAGGCAGAGAATTCCCTGCTAGCACCTTCTCTGTGCCTGGGAAGCAGAAGTGTTCACATTGCTTCGCAGAATCGCTTTTGTGCAGAAAACAATAACACTTGTTCAGAACGAAAGAAAGCACAGAGCCCCAGATTTTATGTTGTCCTGGAGAGCTTGCAGAGCACTGGGGGAAAGGCAGGCAGAGAATTCCCTGCTACCACCTTCTCTGTGCTTGGGAAGCAGAAGTGTTCACATTGCTTCGCAGAATCGCTTTTGTGCAGAAAACAGTAACATTTGTTCAGAACGAAAGAAAGCACAGAGCCCCAGATTTTATGTTGTCCTGGAGAGCTTGCAGAGCACTGGGGAAAGGCAGGCAGAGAATTCCCTGCTAGCACCTTCTCTGTGCCTGGGAAGCAGAAGTGTTCACATTGCTTCGCAGAATCGCTTTTGTGCAGAAAACAATAACACTTGTTCAGAACGAAAGAAAAGCACAGAGCCCCCAGATTTTATGTTGTCCTGGAGAGCTTGCAGAGCACTGGGGAAAGGCGCAGGCAGAGATTCCCTGCTACCACCTTCTCTGTGCTTGGGAAGCAGAAGTGTTCACATTGCTTCGCAGAATCGCTTTTGTGCAGAAAACAGTAACACTTGTTCAGAACGAAAGAAAGCACAGAGCCCCAGATTTTATGTTGTCCTGGAGAGCTTGCAGAGCACTGGGGAAAGGCAGGCAGAGAATTCCCTGCTACCACCTTCTCTGTGCTTGGGAAGCAGAAGTGTTCACATTGCTTCGCAGAATCGCTTTTGTGCAGAAAACAGTAACACTTGTTCAGAACGAAAGAAAGCACAGAGCCCCAGATTTTATGTTGTCCTGGAGAGCTTGCAGAGCACTGGGGAAAAGCAGGCAGAGAATTCCCTGCTACCACCTTCCTCTGTGCCTGGGAAACAGAAGTGTTCACATTGCTTCGCAGAATCGCTTTTGTGCAGAAAACAGTAACACTTGTTCAGAACGAAGGAAAGCACAGAGCCCCAGATTTTATGTTGTCCTGGAGAGCTTGCAGAGCACTGGGGAAAGGCAGGCAGAGAATTCCCTGCTAGCACCTTCTCTGTGCCTGGGAAGCAGAAGTGTTCACATTGCTTCGCAGAATCGCTTGTTGTGCAGAAAACAATAACACTTGTTCAGAACGAAAGAAAGCACAGAGCCCCAGATTTTTATGTTGTCCTGGAGAGCTTGCAGAGCACTGGGGAAAGGCAGGCAGAGAATTCCCTGCTACCACCTTCTCTTGTGCTTGGGAAGCAGAAGTGTTCACATTGCTTCGCAGAATCGCTTTTGTGCAGAAAACAGTAACACTTGTTCAGAACGAAAGAAAGCACAGAGCCCCAGATTTTATGTTGTCCTGGAGAGCTTGCAGAGCACTGGGGGAAAGGCAGGCAGAGAATTCCCTGCTACCACCTTCTCTGTGCTTGGGAAGCAGAAGTGTTCACATTGCTTCGCAGAATCGCTTTTGTGCAGAAAACAGTAACACTTGTTTCAGAACGAAAGAAAGCACAGAGCCCCAGATTTTATGTTGTCCTGGAGAGCTTGCAGAGCACTGGGGAAAAGCAGGCAGAGAATTCCCTGCTACCACCTTCTCTGTGCCTGGGAAACAGAAGTGTTCACATTGCTTCGCAGAATCGCTTTTGTGCAGAAAAACAGTAACACTTGTTCAGAACGAAGGAAAGCACAGAGCCCCAGATTTTATGTTGTCCTGGAGAGCTTGCAGAGCACTGGGGAAAGGCAGGCAGAGAATTCCCTGCTAGCACCTTCTCTGTGCCTGGGAAGCAGAAGTGTTCACATTGCTTCGCAGAATCGCTTTTGTGCAGAAAACAATAACACTTGTTCAGAACGAAAGAAAGCACAGAGCCCCAGATTTTATGTTGTCCTGGAGAGCTTGCAGAGCACTGGGGAAAGGCAGGCAGAGAATTCCCTGCTACCACCTTCTCTGTGCTTGGGAAGCAGAAGTGTTCACATTGCTTCGCAGAATCGCTTTTGTGCAGAAAACAGTAACACTTGTTCAGAACGAAAGAAAGCACAGAGCCCCAGATTTTATGTTGTCCTGGAGAGCTTGCAGAGCACTGGGGAAAGGCAGGCAGAGAATTCCCTGCTAGCACCTTCTCTGTGCCTGGGAAGCAGAAGTGTTCACATTGCTTCGCAGAATCGCTTTTGTGCAGAAAACAGTAACACTTGTTCAGAACGAAAGAAAGCACAGAGCCCCAGATTTTATGTTGTCCTGGAGAGCTTGCAGAGCACTGGGGAAAAGCAGGCAGAGAATTCCCTGCTACCACCTTCTCTGTGCCTGGGAAACAGAAGTGTTCACATTGCTTCGCAGAATCGCTTTTGTGCAGAAAACAGTAACAGTTGTTCAGAACGAAGGAAAGCACAGAGCCCCAGATTTTATGTTGTCCTGGAGAGCTTGCAGAGCACTGGGGAAAAGCAGGCAGAGAATTCCCTGCTAGCACCTTCTCTGTGCCTGGGAAGCAGAAGTGTTCACATTGCTTCGCAGAATCGCTTTTGTGCAGAAAACAATAACACTTGTTCAGAACGAAAGAAAGCACAGAGCCCCAGATTTTATGTTGTCCTGGAGAGCTTGCAGAGCACTGGGGAAAGGCAGGCAGAGAATTCCCTGCTACCACCTTCTCTGTGCCTGGGAAACAGAAGTGTTCCCATTGCTTCGCAGAATCGCTTTTGTGCAGAAAACAGTAACACTTGTTCAGAACGAAAGAAAGCACAGAGCCCCAGATTTTATGTTGTCCTGGAGAGCTTGCAGAGCACTGGGGAAAAGCAGGCAGAGAATTCCCTGCTACCACCTTCTCTGTGCCTGGGAAACAGAAGTGTTCACATTGCTTCGCAGAATCGCTTTTGTGCAGAAAACAGTAACACTTGTTCAGAACGAAGGAAAGCACAGAGCCCCAGATTTTATGTTGTCCTGGAGAGCTTGCAGAGCACTGGGGAAAGGCAGGCAGAGAATTCCCTGCTAGCACCTTCTCTGTGCCTGGGAAGCAGAAGTGTTCACATTGCTTCGCAGAATCGCTTTTGTGCAGAAAACAATAACACTTGTTCAGAACGAAAGAAAGCACAGAGCCCCAGATTTTATGTTGTCCTGGAGAGCTTGCAGAGCACTGGGGAAAGGCAGGCAGAGAATTCCCTGCTACCACCTTCTCTGTGCTTGGGAAGCAGAAGTGTTCACATTGCTTCGCAGAATCGCTTTTGTGCAGAAAACAGTAACACTTGTTCAGAACGAAAGAAAGCACAGAGCCCCAGATTTTATGTTGTCCTGGAGAGCTTGCAGAGCACTGGGGAAAGGCAGGCAGAGAATTCCCTGCTAGCACCTTCTCTGTGCCTGGGAAGCAGAAGTGTTCACATTGCTTCGCAGAATCGCTTTTGTGCAGAAAACAATAACACTTGTTCAGAACGAAAGAAAGCACAGAGCCCCAGATTTTATGTTGTCCTGGAGAGCTTGCAGAGCACTGGGGAAAGGCAGGCAGAGAATTCCCTGCTACCACCTTCTCTGTGCTTGGGAAGCAGAAGTGTTCACATTGCTTCGCAGAATCGCTTTTGTGCAGAAAACAGTAACACTTGTTCAGAACGAAAGAAAGCACAGAGCCCCAGATTTTATGTTGTCCTGGAGAGCTTGCAGAGCACTGGGGAAAGGCAGGCAGAGAATTCCCTGCTACCACCTTCTCTGTGCTTGGGAAGCAGAAGTGTTCACATTGCTTCGCAGAATCGCTTTTGTGCAGAAAACAGTAACACTTGTTCAGAACGAAAGAAAGCACAGAGCCCCAGATTTTATGTTGTCCTGGAGAGCTTGCAGAGCACTGGGGAAAAGCAGGCAGAGAATTCCCTGCTACCACCTTCTCTGTGCCTGGGAAACAGAAGTGTTCACATTGCTTCGCAGAATCGCTTTTGTGCAGAAAACAGTAACACTTGTTCAGAACGAAGGAAAGCACAGAGCCCCAGATTTTATGTTGTCCTGGAGAGCTTGCAGAGCACTGGGGAAAGGCAGGCAGAGAATTCCCTGCTAGCACCTTCTCTGTGCCTGGGAAGCAGAAGTGTTCACATTGCTTCGCAGAATCGCTTTTGTGCAGAAAACAATAACACTTGTTCAGAACGAAAGAAAGCACAGAGCCCCAGATTTTATGTTGTCCTGGAGAGCTTGCAGAGCACTGGGGAAAGGCAGGCAGAGAATTCCCTGCTACCACCTTCTCTGTGCTTGGGAAGCAGAAGTGTTCACATTGCTTCGCAGAATCGCTTTTGTGCAGAAAACAGTAACACTTGTTCAGAACGAAAGAAAGCACAGAGCCCCAGATTTTATGTTGTCCTGGAGAGCTTGCAGAGCACTGGGGAAAGGCAGGCAGAGAATTCCCTGCTACCACCTTCTCTGTGCTTGGGAAGCAGAAGTGTTCACATTGCTTCGCAGAATCGCTTTTGTGCAGAAAACAGTAACACTTGTTCAGAACGAAAGAAAGCACAGAGCCCCAGATTTTATGTTGTCCTGGAGAGCTTGCAGAGCACTGGGGAAAAGCAGGCAGAGAATTCCCTGCTACCACCTTCTCTGTGCCTGGGAAACAGAAGTGTTCACATTGCTTCGCAGAATCGCTTTTGTGCAGAAAACAGTAACACTTGTTCAGAACGAAGGAAAGCACAGAGCCCCAGATTTTATGTTGTCCTGGAGAGCTTGCAGAGCACTGGGGAAAGGCAGGCAGAGAATTCCCTGCTAGCACCTTCTCTGTGCCTGGGAAGCAGAAGTGTTCACATTGCTTCGCAGAATCGCTTTTGTGCAGAAAACAATAACACTTGTTCAGAACGAAAGAAAGCACAGAGCCCCAGATTTTATGTTGTCCTGGAGAGCTTGCAGAGCACTGGGGAAAGGCAGGCAGAGAATTCCCTGCTACCACCTTCTCTGTGCTTGGGAAGCAGAAGTGTTCACATTGCTTCGCAGAATCGCTTTTGTGCAGAAAACAGTAACACTTGTTCAGAACGAAAGAAAGCACAGAGCCCCAGATTTTATGTTGTCCTGGAGAGCTTGCAGAGCACTGGGGAAAGGCAGGCAGAGAATTCCCTGCTAGCACCTTCTCTGTGCCTGGGAAGCAGAAGTGTTCACATTGCTTCGCAGAATCGCTTTTGTGCAGAAAACAATAACACTTGTTCAGAACGAAAGAAAGCACAGAGCCCCAGATTTTATGTTGTCCTGGAGAGCTTGCAGAGCACTGGGGAAAGGCAGGCAGAGAATTCCCTGCTAGCACCTTCTCTGTGCCTGGGAAGCAGAAGTGTTCACATTGCTTCGCAGAATCGCTTTTGTGCAGAAAACAGTAACACTTGTTCAGAACGAAAGAAAGCACAGAGCCCCAGATTTTATGTTGTCCTGGAGAGCTTGCAGAGCACTGGGGAAAAGCAGGCAGAGAATTCCCTGCTACCACCTTCTCTGTGCCTGGGAAACAGAAGTGTTCACATTGCTTCGCAGAATCGCTTTTGTGCAGAAAACAGTAACACTTGTTCAGAACGAAGGAAAGCACAGAGCCCCAGATTTTATGTTGTCCTGGAGAGCTTGCAGAGCACTGGGGAAAGGCAGGCAGAGAATTCCCTGCTAGCACCTTCTCTGTGCCTGGGAAGCAGAAGTGTTCACATTGCTTCGCAGAATCGCTTTTGTGCAGAAAACAATAACACTTGTTCAGAACGAAAGAAAGCACAGAGCCCCAGATTTTATGTTGTCCTGGAGAGCTTGCAGAGCACTGGGGAAAAGCAGGCAGAGAATTCCCTGCTAGCACCTTCTCTGTGCCTGGGAAACAGAAGTGTTCCCATTGCTTCGCAGAATCGCTTTTGTGCAGAAAACAGTAACACTTGTTCAGAACGAAAGAAAGCACAGAGCCCCAGATTTTATGTTGTCCTGGAGAGCTTGCAGAGCACTGGGGAAAAGCAGGCAGAGAATTCCCTGCTAGCACCTTCTCTGTGCCTGGGAAGCAGAAGTGTTCACATTGCTTCGCAGAATCGCTTTTGTGCAGAAAACAGTAACACTTGTTCAGAATGAAAGAAAGCACAGAGCCCCAGATTTTATGTTGTCCTGGAGAGCTTGCAGAGCACTGGGGAAAAGCAGGCAGAGAATTCCCTGCTAGCACCTTCTCTGTGCCTGGGAAACAGAAGTGTTCCCATTGCTTCGCAGAATCGCTTTTGTGCAGAAAACAGTAACACTTGTTCAGAACGAAAGAAAGCACAGAGCCCCAGATTTTATGTTGTCCTGGAGAGCTTGCAGAGCACTGGGGAAAGGCAGGCAGAGAATTCCCTGCTACCACCTTCTCTGTGCCTGGGAAGCAGAAGTGTTCACATTGCTTCGCAGAATCGCTTTTGTGCAGAAAACAGTAACACTTGTTCAGAACGAAGGAAAGCACAGAGCCCCAGATTTTATGTTGTCCTGGAGAGCTTGCAGAGCACTGGGGAAAGGCAGGCAGAGAATTCCCTGCTAGCACCTTCTCTGTGCCTGGGAAGCAGAAGTGTTCACATTGCTTCGCAGAATCGCTTTTGTGCAGAAAACAGTAACACTTGTTCAGAACGAAAGAAAGCACAGAGCCCCAGATTTTATGTTGTCCTGGAGAGCTTGCAGAGCACTGGGGAAAGGCAGGCAGAGAATTCCCTGCTAGCACCTTCTCTGTGCCTGGGAAGCAGAAGTGTTCCCATTGCTTCGCAGAATCGCTTTTGTGCAGAAAACAGTAACACTTGTTCAGAACGAAAGAAAGCACAGAGCCCCAGATTTTATGTTGTCCTGGAGAGCTTGCAGAGCACTGGGGAAAAGCAGGCAGAGAATTCCCTGCTAGCACCTTCTCTGTGCCTGGGAAACAGAAGTGTTCCCATTGCTTCGCAGAATCGCTTTTGTGCAGAAAAGAGTAACACTTGTTCAGAACGAAAGAAAGCACAGAGCCCCAGATTTTATGTTGTCCTGGAGAGCTTGCAGAGCACTGGGGAAAAGCAGGCAGAGAATTCCCTGCTAGCACCTTCTCTGTGCCTGGGAAGCAGAAGTGTTCACATTGCTTCGCAGAATCGCTTTTGTGCAGAAAACAGTAACACTTGTTCAGAATGAAAGAAAGCACAGAGCCCCAGATTTTATGTTGTCCTGGAGAGCTTGCAGAGCACTGGGGAAAAGCAGGCAGAGAATTCCCTGCTAGCACCTTCTCTGTGCCTGGGAAACAGAAGTGTTCCCATTGCTTCGCAGAATCGCTTTTGTGCAGAAAACAGTAACACTTGTTCAGAACGAAAGAAAGCACAGAGCCCCAGATTTTATGTTGTCCTGGAGAGCTTGCAGAGCACTGGGGAAAGGCAGGCAGAGAATTCCCTGCTAGCACCTTCTCTGTGCCTGGGAAGCAGAAGTGTTCACATTGCTTCGCAGAATCGCTTTTGTGCAGAAAACAGTAACAGTTGTTCAGAACGAAAGAAAGCACAGAGCCCCAGATTTTATGTTGTCCTGGAGAGCTTGCAGAGCACTGGGGAAAAGCAGGCAGAGAATTCCCTGCTAGCACCTTCTCTGTGCCTGGGAAGCAGAAGTGTTCACATTGCTTCGCAGAATCGCTTTTGTGCAGAAAACAGTAACACTTGTTCAGAACGAAAGAAAGCACAGAGCCCCAGATTTTATGTTGTCCTGGAGAGCTTGCAGAGCACTGGGGAAAAGCAGGCAGAGAATTCCCTGCTACCACCTTCTCTGTGCCTGGGAAACAGAAGTGTTCACATTGCTTCGCAGAATCGCTTTTGTGCAGAAAACAGTAACACTTGTTCAGAACGAAGGAAAGCACAGAGCCCCAGATTTTATGTTGTCCTGGAGAGCTTGCAGAGCACTGGGGAAAGGCAGGCAGAGAATTCCCTGCTAGCACCTTCTCTGTGCCTGGGAAGCAGAAGTGTTCACATTGCTTCGCAGAATCGCTTTTGTGCAGAAAACAATAACACTTGTTCAGAACGAAAGAAAGCACAGAGCCCCAGATTTTATGTTGTCCTGGAGAGCTTGCAGAGCTCTGGGGAAAGGCAGGCAGAGAATTCCCTGCTACCACCTTCTCTGTGCCTGGGAAGCAGAAGTGTTCACATTGCTTCGCAGAATCGCTTTTGTGCAGAAAACAGTAACACTTGTTCAGAACGAAAGAAAGCACAGAGCCCCAGATTTTATGTTGTCCTGGAGAGCTTGCAGAGCACTGGGGAAAGGCAGGCAGAGAATTCCCTGCTAGCACCTTCTCTGTGCCTGGGAAGCAGAAGTGTTCACATTGCTTCGCAGAATCGCTTTTGTGCAGAAAACAATAACACTTGTTCAGAACGAAAGAAAGCACAGAGCCCCAGATTTTATGTTGTCCTGGAGAGCTTGCAGAGCACTGGGGAAAGGCAGGCAGAGAATTCCCTGCTAGCACCTTCTCTGTGCCTGGGAAGCAGAAGTGTTCACATTGCTTCGCAGAATCGCTTTTGTGCAGAAAACAGTAACACTTGTTCAGAACGAAAGAAAGCACAGAGCCCCAGATTTTATGTTGTCCTGGAGAGCTTGCAGAGCACTGGGGAAAAGCAGGCAGAGAATTCCCTGCTACCACCTTCTCTGTGCCTGGGAAACAGAAGTGTTCCCATTGCTTCGCAGAATCGCTTTTGTGCAGAAAACAGTAACACTTGTTCAGAACGAAAGAAAGCACAGAGCCCCAGATTTTATGTTGTCCTGGAGAGCTTGCAGAGCACTGGGGAAAAGCAGGCAGAGAATTCCCTGCTAGCACCTTCTCTGTGCCTGGGAAGCAGAAGTGTTCACATTGCTTCGCAGAATCGCTTTTGTGCAGAAAACAGTAACACTTGTTCAGAATGAAAGAAAGCACAGAGCCCCAGATTTTATGTTGTCCTGGAGAGCTTGCAGAGCACTGGGGAAAAGCAGGCAGAGAATTCCCTGCTAGCACCTTCTCTGTGCCTGGGAAACAGAAGTGTTCCCATTGCTTCGCAGAATCGCTTTTGTGCAGAAAACAGTAACACTTGTTCAGAACGAAAGAAAGCACAGAGCCCCAGATTTTATGTTGTCCTGGAGAGCTTGCAGAGCACTGGGGAAAGGCAGGCAGAGAATTCCCTGCTAGCACCTTCTCTGTGCCTGGGAAGCAGAAGTGTTCACATTGCTTCGCAGAATCGCTTTTGTGCAGAAAACAATAACACTTGTTCAGAACGAAAGAAAGCACAGAGCCCCAGATTTTATGTTGTCCTGGAGAGCTTGCAGAGCACTGGGGAAAGGCAGGCAGAGAATTCCCTGCTAGCACCTTCTCTGTGCCTGGGAAGCAGAAGTGTTCACATTGCTTCGCAGAATCGCTTTTGTGCAGAAAACAGTAACACTTGTTCAGAACGAAAGAAAGCACAGAGCCCCAGATTTTATGTTGTCCTGGAGAGCTTGCAGAGCACTGGGGAAAAGCAGGCAGAGAATTCCCTGCTACCACCTTCTCTGTGCCTGGGAAACAGAAGTGTTCACATTGCTTCGCAGAATCGCTTTTGTGCAGAAAACAGTAACACTTGTTCAGAACGAAGGAAAGCACAGAGCCCCAGATTTTATGTTGTCCTGGAGAGCTTGCAGAGCACTGGGGAAAGGCAGGCAGAGAATTCCCTGCTAGCACCTTCTCTGTGCCTGGGAAGCAGAAGTGTTCACATTGCTTCGCAGAATCGCTTTTGTGCAGAAAACAATAACACTTGTTCAGAACGAAAGAAAGCACAGAGCCCCAGATTTTATGTTGTCCTGGAGAGCTTGCAGAGCACTGGGGAAAAGCAGGCAGAGAATTCCCTGCTAGCACCTTCTCTGTGCCTGGGAAACAGAAGTGTTCCCATTGCTTCGCAGAATCGCTTTTGTGCAGAAAACAGTAACACTTGTTCAGAACGAAAGAAAGCACAGAGCCCCAGATTTTATGTTGTCCTGGAGAGCTTGCAGAGCACTGGGGAAAAGCAGGCAGAGAATTCCCTGCTAGCACCTTCTCTGTGCCTGGGAAGCAGAAGTGTTCACATTGCTTCGCAGAATCGCTTTTGTGCAGAAAACAGTAACACTTGTTCAGAATGAAAGAAAGCACAGAGCCCCAGATTTTATGTTGTCCTGGAGAGCTTGCAGAGCACTGGGGAAAAGCAGGCAGAGAATTCCCTGCTAGCACCTTCTCTGTGCCTGGGAAACAGAAGTGTTCCCATTGCTTCGCAGAATCGCTTTTGTGCAGAAAACAGTAACACTTGTTCAGAACGAAAGAAAGCACAGAGCCCCAGATTTTATGTTGTCCTGGAGAGCTTGCAGAGCACTGGGGAAAGGCAGGCAGAGAATTCCCTGCTAGCACCTTCTCTGTGCCTGGGAAGCAGAAGTGTTCACATTGCTTCGCAGAATCGCTTTTGTGCAGAAAACAATAACACTTGTTCAGAACGAAAGAAAGCACAGAGCCCCAGATTTTATGTTGTCCTGGAGAGCTTGCAGAGCACTGGGGAAAAGCAGGCAGAGAATTCCCTGCTAGCACCTTCTCTGTGCCTGGGAAGCAGAAGTGTTCACATTGCTTCGCAGAATCGCTTTTGTGCAGAAAACAGTAACACTTGTTCAGAACGAAAGAAAGCACAGAGCCCCAGATTTTATGTTGTCCTGGAGAGCTTGCAGAGCACTGGGGAAAAGCAGGCAGAGAATTCCCTGCTACCACCTTCTCTGTGCCTGGGAAACAGTAGTGTTCACATTGCTTCGCAGAATCGCTTTTGTGCAGAAAACAGTAACACTTGTTCAGAACGAAGGAAAGCACAGAGCCCCAGATTTTATGTTGTCCTGGAGAGCTTGCAGAGCACTGGGGAAAGGCAGGCAGAGAATTCCCTGCTAGCACCTTCTCTGTGCCTGGGAAGCAGAAGTGTTCACATTGCTTCGCAGAATCGCTTTTGTGCAGAAAACAGTAACACTTGTTCAGAACGAAAGAAAGCACAGAGCCCCAGATTTTATGTTGTCCTGGAGAGCTTGCAGAGCACTGGGGAAAGGCAGGCAGAGAATTCCCTGCTAGCACCTTCTCTGTGCCTGGGAAGCAGAAGTGTTCACATTGCTTCGCAGAATCGCTTTTGTGCAGAAAACAATAACACTTGTTCAGAACGAAAGAAAGCACAGAGCCCCAGATTTTATGTTGTCCTGGAGAGCTTGCAGAGCACTGGGGAAAGGCAGGCAGAGAATTCCCTGCTAGCACCTTCTCTGTGCCTGGGAAGCAGAAGTGTTCACATTGCTTCGCAGAATCGCTTTTGTGCAGAAAACAGTAACACTTGTTCAGAACGAAAGAAAGCACAGAGCCCCAGATTTTATGTTGTCCTGGAGAGCTTGCAGAGCACTGGGGAAAAGCAGGCAGAGAATTCCCTGCTACCACCTTCTCTGTGCCTGGGAAACAGAAGTGTTCACATTGCTTCGCAGAATCGCTTTTGTGCAGAAAACAGTAACACTTGTTCAGAACGAAGGAAAGCACAGAGCCCCAGATTTTATGTTGTCCTGGAGAGCTTGCAGAGCACTGGGGAAAGGCAGGCAGAGAATTCCGTGCTAGCACCTTCTCTGTGCCTGGGAAGCAGAAGTGTTCACATTGCTTCGCAGAATCGCTTTTGTGCAGAAAACAATAACACTTGTTCAGAACGAAAGAAAGCACAGAGCCCCAGATTTTATGTTGTCCTGGAGAGCTTGCAGAGCACTGGGGAAAAGCAGGCAGAGAATTCCCTGCTAGCACCTTCTCTGTGCCTGGGAAACAGAAGTGTTCCCATTGCTTCGCAGAATCGCTTTTGTGCAGAAAAGAGTAACACTTGTTCAGAACGAAAGAAAGCACAGAGCCCCAGATTTTATGTTGTCCTGGAGAGCTTGCAGAGCACTGGGGAAAAGCAGGCAGAGAATTCCCTGCTACCACCTTCTCTGTGCCTGGGAAGCAGAAGTGTTCACATTGCTTCGCAGAATCGCTTTTGTGCAGAAAACAGTAACACTTGTTCAGAATGAAAGAAAGCACAGAGCCCCAGATTTTATGTTGTCCTGGAGAGCTTGCAGAGCACTGGGGAAAAGCAGGCAGAGAATTCCCTGCTAGCACCTTCTCTGTGCCTGGGAAACAGAAGTGTTCCCATTGCTTCGCAGAATCGCTTTTGTGCAGAAAACAGTAACACTTGTTCAGAACGAAAGAAAGCACAGAGCCCCAGATTTTATGTTGTCCTGGAGAGCTTGCAGAGCACTGGGGAAAGGCAGGCAGAGAATTCCCTGCTAGCACCTTCTCTGTGCCTGGGAAGCAGAAGTGTTCACATTGCTTCGCAGAATCGCTTTTGTGCAGAAAACAATAACACTTGTTCAGAACGAAAGAAAGCACAGAGCCCCAGATTTTATGTTGTCCTGGAGAGCTTGCAGAGCACTGGGGAAAGGCAGGCAGAGAATTCCCTGCTAGCACCTTCTCTGTGCCTGGGAAGCAGAAGTGTTCACATTGCTTCGCAGAATCGCTTTTGTGCAGAAAACAGTAACACTTGTTCAGAACGAAAGAAAGCACAGAGCCCCAGATTTTATGTTGTCCTGGAGAGCTTGCAGAGCACTGGGGAAAAGCAGGCAGAGAATTCCCTGCTACCACCTTCTCTGTGCCTGGGAAACAGAAGTGTTCACATTGCTTCGCAGAATCGCTTTTGTGCAGAAAACAGTAACAGTTGTTCAGAACGAAGGAAAGCACAGAGCCCCAGATTTTATGTTGTCCTGGAGAGCTTGCAGAGCACTGGGGAAAGGCAGGCAGAGAATTCCCTGCTAGCACCTTCTCTGTGCCTGGGAAGCAGAAGTGTTCACATTGCTTCGCAGAATCGCTTTTGTGCAGAAAACAATAACACTTGTTCAGAACGAAAGAAAGCACAGAGCCCCAGATTTTATGTTGTCCTGGAGAGCTTGCAGAGCACTGGGGAAAAGCAGGCAGAGAATTCCCTGCTAGCACCTTCTCTGTGCCTGGGAAACAGAAGTGTTCCCATTGCTTCGCAGAATCGCTTTTGTGCAGAAAACAGTAACACTTGTTCAGAACGAAAGAAAGCACAGAGCCCCAGATTTTATGTTGTCCTGGAGAGCTTGCAGAGCACTGGGGAAAAGCAGGCAGAGAATTCCCTGCTAGCACCTTCTCTGTGCCTGGGAAGCAGAAGTGTTCACATTGCTTCGCAGAATCGCTTTTGTGCAGAAAACAGTAACACTTGTTCAGAATGAAAGAAAGCACAGAGCCCCAGATTTTATGTTGTCCTGGAGAGCTTGCAGAGCACTGGGGAAAAGCAGGCAGAGAATTCCCTGCTAGCACCTTCTCTGTGCCTGGGAAACAGAAGTGTTCCCATTGCTTCGCAGAATCGCTTTTGTGCAGAAAACAGTAACACTTGTTCAGAACGAAAGAAAGCACAGAGCCCCAGATTTTATGTTGTCCTGGAGAGCTTGCAGAGCACTGGGGAAAGGCAGGCAGAGAATTCCCTGCTAGCACCTTCTCTGTGCCTGGGAAGCAGAAGTGTTCACATTGCTTCGCAGAATCGCTTTTGTGCAGAAAACAGTAACAGTTGTTCAGAACGAAGGAAAGCACAGAGCCCCAGATTTTATGTTGTCCTGGAGAGCTTGCAGAGCACTGGGGAAAGGCAGGCAGAGAATTCCCTGCTAGCACCTTCTCTGTGCCTGGGAAGCAGAAGTGTTCACATTGCTTCGCAGAATCGCTTTTGTGCAGAAAACAGTAACACTTGTTCAGAACGAAAGAAAGCACAGAGCCCCAGATTTTATGTTGTCCTGGAGAGCTTGCAGAGCACTGGGGAAAAGCAGGCAGAGAATTCCCTGCTAGCACCTTCTCTGTGCCTGGGAAACAGAAGTGTTCCCATTGCTTCGCAGAATCGCTTTTGTGCAGAAAAGAGTAACACTTGTTCAGAACGAAAGAAAGCACAGAGCCCCAGATTTTATGTTGTCCTGGAGAGCTTGCAGAGCACTGGGGAAAGGCAGGCAGAGAATTCCCTGCTAGCACCTTCTCTGTGCCTGGGAAGCAGAAGTGTTCACATTGCTTCGCAGAATCGCTTTTGTGCAGAAAAGAGTAACACTTGTTCAGAACGAAAGAAAGCACAGAGCCCCAGATTTTATGTTGTCCTGGAGAGCTTGCAGAGCACTGGGGAAAAGCAGGCAGAGAATTCCCTGCTAGCACCTTCTCTGTGCCTGGGAAGCAGAAGTGTTCACATTGCTTCGCAGAATCGCTTTTGTGCAGAAAACAGTAACACTTGTTCAGAACGAAAGAAAGCACAGAGCCCCAGATTTTATGTTGTCCTGGAGAGCTTGCAGAGCACTGGGGAAAAGCAGGCAGAGAATTCCCTGCTAGCACCTTCTCTGTGCCTGGGAAACAGAAGTGTTCCCATTGCTTCGCAGAATCGCTTTTGTGCAGAAAACAGTAACACTTGTTCAGAACGAAAGAAAGCACAGAGCCCCAGATTTTATGTTGTCCTGGAGAGCTTGCAGAGCACTGGGGAAAGGCAGGCAGAGAATTCCCTGCTAGCACCTTCTCTGTGCCTGGGAAGCAGAAGTGTTCACATTGCTTCGCAGAATCGCTTTTGTGCAGAAAACAGTAACAGTTGTTCAGAACGAAGGAAAGCACAGAGCCCCAGATTTTATGTTGTCCTGGAGAGCTTGCAGAGCACTGGGGAAAGGCAGGCAGAGAATTCCCTGCTAGCACCTTCTCTGTGCCTGGGAAGCAGAAGTGTTCCCATTGCTTCGCAGAATCGCTTTTGTGCAGAAAACAGTAACACTTGTTCAGAACGAAAGAAAGCACAGAGCCCCAGATTTTATGTTGTCCTGGAGAGCTTGCAGAGCACTGGGGAAAGGCAGGCAGAGAATTCCCTGCTAGCACCTTCTCTGTGCCTGGGAAGCAGAAGTGTTCACATTGCTTCGCAGAATCGCTTTTGTGCAGAAAACAGTAACACTTGTTCAGAACGAAGGAAAGCACAGAGCCCCAGATTTTATGTTGTCCTGGAGAGCTTGCAGAGCACTGGGGAAAGGCAGGCAGAGAATTCCCTGCTAGCACCTTCTCTGTGCCTGGGAAGCAGAAGTGTTCACATTGCTTCGCAGAATCGCTTTTGTGCAGAAAACAGTAACACTTGTTCAGAACGAAAGAAAGCACAGAGCCCCAGATTTTATGTTGTCCTGGAGAGCTTGCAGAGCACTGGGGAAAAGCAGGCAGAGAATTCCCTGCTAGCACCTTCTCTGTGCCTGGGAAGCAGAAGTCTTCACATTGCTTCGCAGAATCGCTTTTGTGCAGAAAACAGTAACACTTGTTCAGAACGAAAGAAAGCACAGAGCCCCAGATTTTATGTTGTCCTGGAGAGCTTGCAGAGCACTGGGGAAAAGCAGGCAGAGAATTCCCTGCTACCACCTTCTCTGTGCCTGGGAAACAGAAGTGTTCACATTGCTTCGCAGAATCGCTTTTGTGCAGAAAACAGTAACACTTGTTCAGAACGAAAGAAAGCACAGAGCCCCAGATTTTATGTTGTCCTGGAGAGCTTGCAGAGCACTGGGGAAAGGCAGGCAGAGAATTCCCTGCTAGCACCTTCTCTGTGCCTGGGAAGCAGAAGTGTTCACATTGCTTCGCAGAATCGCTTTTGTGCAGAAAACAGTAACACTTGTTCAGAACGAAAGAAAGCACAGAGCCCCAGATTTTATGTTGTCCTGGAGAGCTTGCAGAGCACTGGGGAAAGGCAGGCAGAGAATTCCCTGCTAGCACCTTCTCTGTGCCTGGGAAACAGAAGTGTTCCCATTGCTTCGCAGAATCGCTTTTGTGCAGAAAACAGTAACACTTGTTCAGAACGAAAGAAAGCACAGAGCCCCAGATTTTATGTTGTCCTGGAGAGCTTGCAGAGCACTGGGGAAAAGCAGGCAGAGAATTCCCTGCTAGCACCTTCTCTGTGCCTGGGAAGCAGAAGTGTTCACATTGCTTCGCAGAATCGCTTTTGTGCAGAAAACAGTAACACTTGTTCAGAATGAAAGAAAGCACAGAGCCCCAGATTTTATGTTGTCCTGGAGAGCTTGCAGAGCACTGGGGAAAAGCAGGCAGAGAATTCCCTGCTAGCACCTTCTCTGTGCCTGGGAAACAGAAGTGTTCCCATTGCTTCGCAGAATCGCTTTTGTGCAGAAAACAGTAACACTTGTTCAGAACGAAAGAAAGCACAGAGCCCCAGATTTTATGTTGTCCTGGAGAGCTTGCAGAGCACTGGGGAAAGGCAGGCAGAGAATTCCCTGCTAGCACCTTCTCTGTGCCTGGGAAGCAGAAGTGTTCACATTGCTTCGCAGAATCGCTTTTGTGCAGAAAACAGTAACAGTTGTTCAGAACGAAAGAAAGCACAGAGCCCCAGATTTTATGTTGTCCTGGAGAGCTTGCAGAGCACTGGGGAAAAGCAGGCAGAGAATTCCCTGCTAGCACCTTCTCTGTGCCTGGGAAGCAGAAGTCTTCACATTGCTTCGCAGAATCGCTTTTGTGCAGAAAACAGTAACACTTGTTCAGAATGAAAGAAAGCACAGAGCCCCAGATTTTATGTTGTCCTGGAGAGCTTGCAGAGCACTGGGGAAAAGCAGGCAGAGAATTCCCTGCTAGCACCTTCTCTGTGCCTGGGAAACAGAAGTGTTCACATTGCTTCGCAGAATCGCTTTTGTGCAGAAAACAGTAACACTTGTTCAGAATGAAAGAAAGCACAGAGCCCCAGATTTTATGTTGTCCTGGAGAGCTTGCAGAGCACTGGGGAAAGGCAGGCAGAGAATTCCCTGCTAGCACCTTCTCTGTGCCTGGGAAGCAGAAGTGTTCACATTGCTTCGCAGAATCGCTTTTGTGCAGAAAACAGTAACACTTGTTCAGAACGAAAGAAAGCACAGAGCCCCAGATTTTATGTTGTCCTGGAGAGCTTGCAGAGCACTGGGGAAAGGCAGGCAGAGAATTCCCTGCTACCACCTTCTCTGTGCCTGGGAAACAGAAGTGTTCACATTGCTTCGCAGAATCGCTTTTGTGCAGAAAACAGTAACAGTTGTTCAGAACGAAGGAAAGCACAGAGCCCCAGATTTTATGTTGTCCTGGAGAGCTTGCAGAGCACTGGGGAAAGGCAGGCAGAGAATTCCCTGCTAGCACCTTCTCTGTGCCTGGGAAGCAGAAGTGTTCACATTGCTTCGCAGAATCGCTTTTGTGCAGAAAACAATAACACTTGTTCAGAACGAAAGAAAGCACAGAGCCCCAGATTTTATGTTGTCCTGGAGAGCTTGCAGAGCACTGGGGAAAGGCAGGCAGAGAATTCCCTGCTACCACCTTCTCTGTGCTTGGGAAGCAGAAGTGTTCACATTGCTTCGCAGAATCGCTTTTGTGCAGAAAACAGTAACACTTGTTCAGAACGAAAGAAAGCACAGAGCCCCAGATTTTATGTTGTCCTGGAGAGCTTGCAGAGCACTGGGGAAAGGCAGGCAGAGAATTCCCTGCTAGCACCTTCTCTGTGCCTGGGAAGCAGAAGTGTTCCCATTGCTTCGCAGAATCGCTTTTGTGCAGAAAACAGTAACACTTGTTCAGAACGAAAGAAAGCACAGAGCCCCAGATTTTATGTTGTCCTGGAGAGCTTGCAGAGCACTGGGGAAAGGCAGGCAGAGAATTCCCTGCTAGCACCTTCTCTGTGCCTGGGAAGCAGAAGTGTTCACATTGCTTCGCAGAATCGCTTTTGTGCAGAAAACAGTAGCACTTGTTCAGAACGAAAGAAAGCACAGAGCCCCAGATTTTATGTTGTCCTGGAGAGCTTGCAGAGCACTGGGGAAAAGCAGGCAGAGAATTCCCTGCTACCACCTTCTCTGTGCCTGGGAAACAGAAGTGTTCACATTGCTTCGCAGAATCGCTTTTGTGCAGAAAACAGTAACACTTGTTCAGAACGAAAGAAAGCACAGAGCCCCAGATTTTATGTTGTCCTGGAGAGCTTGCAGAGCACTGGGGAAAGGCAGGCAGAGAATTCCCTGCTAGCACCTTCTCTGTGCCTGGGAAGCAGAAGTGTTCACATTGCTTCGCAGAATCGCTTTTGTGCAGAAAACAATAACACTTGTTCAGAACGAAAGAAAGCACAGAGCCCCAGATTTTATGTTGTCCTGGAGAGCTTGCAGAGCACTGGGGAAAGGCAGGCAGAGAATTCCCTGCTACCACCTTCTCTGTGCTTGGGAAGCAGAAGTGTTCACATTGCTTCGCAGAATCGCTTTTGTGCAGAAAACAGTAACACTTGTTCAGAACGAAAGAAAGCACAGAGCCCCAGATTTTATGTTGTCCTGGAGAGCTTGCAGAGCACTGGGGAAAGGCAGGCAGAGAATTCCCTGCTAGCACCTTCTCTGTGCCTGGGAAACAGAAGTGTTCCCATTGCTTCGCAGAATCGCTTTTGTGCAGAAAACAGTAACACTTGTTCAGAACGAAAGAAAGCACAGAGCCCCAGATTTGCTGTTGTCCTGGAGAGCTTGCAGAGCACTGGGGAAAGGCAGGCAGAGAATTCCCTGCTAGCACCTTCTCTGTGCCTGGGAAGCAGAAGTGTTCACATTGCTTCGCAGAATCGCTTTTGTGCAGAAAACAGTAGCACTTGTTCAGAACGAAAGAAAGCACAGAGCCCCAGATTTTATGTTGTCCTGGAGAGCTTGCAGAGCACTGGGGAAAAGCAGGCAGAGAATTCCCTGCTACCACCTTCTCTGTGCCTGGGAAACAGAAGTGTTCACATTGCTTCGCAGAATCGCTTTTGTGCAGAAAACAGTAACACTTGTTCAGAACGAAGGAAAGCACAGAGCCCCAGATTTTATGTTGTCCTGGAGAGCTTGCAGAGCACTGGGGAAAGGCAGGCAGAGAATTCCCTGCTAGCACCTTCTCTGTGCCTGGGAAGCAGAAGTGTTCCCATTGCTTCGCAGAATCGCTTTTGTGCAGAAAACAATAACACTTGTTCAGAACGAAAGAAAGCACAGAGCCCCAGATTTTATGTTGTCCTGGAGAGCTTGCAGAGCACTGGGGAAAGGCAGGCAGAGAATTCCCTGCTACCACCTTCTCTGTGCTTGGGAAGCAGAAGTGTTCACATTGCTTCGCAGAATCGCTTTTGTGCAGAAAACAGTAACACTTGTTCAGAACGAAAGAAAGCACAGAGCCCCAGATTTTATGTTGTCCTGGAGAGCTTGCAGAGCACTGGGGAAAAGCAGGCAGAGAATTCCCTGCTAGCACCTTCTCTGTGCCTGGGAAACAGAAGTGTTCCCATTGCTTCGCAGAATCGCTTTTGTGCAGAAAACAGTAACACTTGTTCAGAACGAAAGAAAGCACAGAGCCCCAGATTTTATGTTGTCCTGGAGAGCTTGCAGAGCACTGGGGAAAGGCAGGCAGAGAATTCCCTGCTAGCACCTTCTCTGTGCCTGGGAAGCAGAAGTGTTCACATTGCTTCGCAGAATCGCTTTTGTGCAGAAAACAGTAACAGTTGTTCAGAACGAAAGAAAGCACAGAGCCCCAGATTTTATGTTGTCCTGGAGAGCTTGCAGAGCACTGGGGAAAAGCAGGCAGAGAATTCCCTGCTAGCACCTTCTCTGTGCCTGGGAAGCAGAAGTCTTCACATTGCTTCGCAGAATCGCTTTTGTGCAGAAAACAGTAACACTTGTTCAGAATGAAAGAAAGCACAGAGCCCCAGATTTTATGTTGTCCTGGAGAGCTTGCAGAGCACTGGGGAAAAGCAGGCAGAGAATTCCCTGCTAGCACCTTCTCTGTGCCTGGGAAACAGAAGTGTTCACATTGCTTCGCAGAATCGCTTTTGTGCAGAAAACAGTAACACTTGTTCAGAACGAAAGAAAGCACAGAGCCCCAGATTTTATGTTGTCCTGGAGAGCTTGCAGAGCACTGGGGAAAGGCAGGCAGAGAATTCCCTGCTAGCACCTTCTCTGTGCCTGGGAAGCAGAAGTGTTCACATTGCTTCGCAGAATCGCTTTTGTGCAGAAAACAGTAACACTTGTTCAGAACGAAAGAAAGCACAGAGCCCCAGATTTTATGTTGTCCTGGAGAGCTTGCAGAGCACTGGGGAAAGGCAGGCAGAGAATTCCCTGCTAGCACCTTCTCTGTGCCTGGGAAGCAGAAGTGTTCACATTGCTTCGCAGAATCGCTTTTGTGCAGAAAACAGTAACACTTGTTCAGAACGAAAGAAAGCACAGAGCCCCAGATTTTATGTTGTCCTGGAGAGCTTGCAGAGCACTGGGGAAAGGCAGGCAGAGAATTCCCTGCTAGCACCTTCTCTGTGCCTGGGAAGCAGAAGTGTTCACATTGCTTCGCAGAATCGCTTTTGTGCAGAAAACAATAACACTTGTTCAGAACGAAAGAAAGCACAGAGCCCCAGATTTTATGTTGTCCTGGAGAGCTTGCAGAGCACTGGGGAAAGGCAGGCAGAGAATTCCCTGCTAGCACCTTCTCTGTGCCTGGGAAGCAGAAGTGTTCACATTGCTTCGCAGAATCGCTTTTGTGCAGAAAACAGTAACACTTGTTCAGAACGAAAGAAAGCACAGAGCCCCAGATTTTATGTTGTCCTGGAGAGCTTGCAGAGCACTGGGGAAAAGCAGGCAGAGAATTCCCTGCTACCACCTTCTCTGTGCCTGGGAAACAGAAGTGTTCACATTGCTTCGCAGAATCGCTTTTGTGCAGAAAACAGTAACACTTGTTCAGAACGAAGGAAAGCACAGAGCCCCAGATTTTATGTTGTCCTGGAGAGCTTGCAGAGCACTGGGGAAAGGCAGGCAGAGAATTCCCTGCTAGCACCTTCTCTGTGCCTGGGAAGCAGAAGTGTTCACATTGCTTCGCAGAATCGCTTTTGTGCAGAAAACAATAACACTTGTTCAGAACGAAAGAAAGCACAGAGCCCCAGATTTTATGTTGTCCTGGAGAGCTTGCAGAGCACTGGGGAAAAGCAGGCAGAGAATTCCCTGCTAGCACCTTCTCTGTGCCTGGGAAACAGAAGTGTTCCCATTGCTTCGCAGAATCGCTTTTGTGCAGAAAACAGTAACACTTGTTCAGAACGAAAGAAAGCACAGAGCCCCAGATTTTATGTTGTCCTGGAGAGCTTGCAGAGCACTGGGGAAAAGCAGGCCGAGAATTCCCTGCTAGCACCTTCTCTGTGCCTGGGAAGCAGAAGTGTTCACATTGCTTCGCAGAATCGCTTTTGTGCAGAAAACAGTAACACTTGTTCAGAATGAAAGAAAGCACAGAGCCCCAGATTTTATGTTGTCCTGGAGAGCTTGCAGAGCACTGGGGAAAAGCAGGCAGAGAATTCCCTGCTAGCACCTTCTCTGTGCCTGGGAAACAGAAGTGTTCCCATTGCTTCGCAGAATCGCTTTTGTGCAGAAAACAGTAACACTTGTTCAGAACGAAAGAAAGCACAGAGCCCCAGATTTTATGTTGTCCTGGAGAGCTTGCAGAGCACTGGGGAAAGGCAGGCAGAGAATTCCCTGCTAGCACCTTCTCTGTGCCTGGGAAGCAGAAGTGTTCACATTGCTTCGCAGAATCGCTTTTGTGCAGAAAACAGTAACAGTTGTTCAGAACGAAGGAAAGCACAGAGCCCCAGATTTTATGTTGTCCTGGAGAGCTTGCAGAGCACTGGGGAAAGGCAGGCAGAGAATTCCCTGCTAGCACCTTCTCTGTGCCTGGGAAGCAGAAGTGTTCACATTGCTTCGCAGAATCGCTTTTGTGCAGAAAACAGTAACACTTGTTCAGAACGAAAGAAAGCACAGAGCCCCAGATTTTATGTTGTCCTGGAGAGCTTGCAGAGCACTGGGGAAAAACAGGCAGAGAATTCCCTGCTAGCACCTTCTCTGTGCCTGGGAAACAGAAGTGTTCCCATTGCTTCGCAGAATCGCTTTTGTGCAGAAAACAGTAACACTTGTTCAGAACGAAAGAAAGCACAGAGCCCCAGATTTTATGTTGTCCTGGAGAGCTTGCAGAGCACTGGGGAAAGGCAGGCAGAGAATTCCCTGCTAGCACCTTCTCTGTGCCTGGGAAGCAGAAGTGTTCACATTGCTTCGCAGAATCGCTTTTGTGCAGAAAACAATAACACTTGTTCAGAACGAAAGAAAGCACAGAGCCCCAGATTTTATGTTGTCCTGGAGAGCTTGCAGAGCACTGGGGAAAAGCAGGCAGAGAATTCCCTGCTAGCACCTTCTCTGTGCCTGGGAAACAGAAGTGTTCCCATTGCTTCGCAGAATCGCTTTTGTGCAGAAAACAGTAACACTTGTTCAGAACGAAAGAAAGCACAGAGCCCCAGATTTTATGTTGTCCTGGAGAGCTTGCAGAGCACTGGGGAAAAGCAGGCAGAGAATTCCCTGCTAGCACCTTCTCTGTGCCTGGGAAGCAGAAGTGTTCACATTGCTTCGCAGAATCGCTTTTGTGCAGAAAACAGTAACACTTGTTCAGAACGAAAGAAAGCACAGAGCCCCAGATTTTATGTTGTCCTGGAGAGCTTGCAGAGCACTGGGGAAAAGCAGGCAGAGAATTCCCTGCTAGCACCTTCTCTGTGCCTGGGAAACAGAAGTGTTCCCATTGCTTCGCAGAATCGCTTTTGTGCAGAAAACAGTAACACTTGTTCAGAACGAAAGAAAGCACAGAGCCCCAGATTTTATGTTGTCCTGGAGAGCTTGCAGAGCACTGGGGAAAGGCAGGCAGAGAATTCCCTGCTAGCACCTTCTCTGTGCCTGGGAAGCAGAAGTGTTCACATTGCTTCGCAGAATCGCTTTTGTGCAGAAAACAGTAACAGTTGTTCAGAACGAAGGAAAGCACAGAGCCCCAGATTTTATGTTGTCCTGGAGAGCTTGCAGAGCACTGGGGAAAGGCAGGCAGAGAATTCCCTGCTAGCACCTTCTCTGTGCCTGGGAAGCAGAAGTGTTCCCATTGCTTCGCAGAATCGCTTTTGTGCAGAAAACAGTAACACTTGTTCAGAACGAAAGAAAGCACAGAGCCCCAGATTTTATGTTGTCCTGGAGAGCTTGCAGAGCACTGGGGAAAGGCAGGCAGAGAATTCCCTGCTAGCACCTTCTCTGTGCCTGGGAAGCAGAAGTGTTCACATTGCTTCGCAGAATCGCTTTTGTGCAGAAAACAGTAACACTTGTTCAGAACGAAGGAAAGCACAGAGCCCCAGATTTTATGTTGTCCTGGAGAGCTTGCAGAGCACTGGGGAAAGGCAGGCAGAGAATTCCCTGCTAGCACCTTCTCTGTGCCTGGGAAGCAGAAGTGTTCACATTGCTTCGCAGAATCGCTTTTGTGCAGAAAACAGTAACACTTGTTCAGAACGAAAGAAAGCACAGAGCCCCAGATTTTATGTTGTCCTGGAGAGCTTGCAGAGCACTGGGGAAAAGCAGGCAGAGAATTCCCTGCTAGCACCTTCTCTGTGCCTGGGAAGCAGAAGTCTTCACATTGCTTCGCAGAATCGCTTTTGTGCAGAAAACAGTAACACTTGTTCAGAACGAAAGAAAGCACAGAGCCCCAGATTTTATGTTGTCCTGGAGAGCTTGCAGAGCACTGGGGAAAAGCAGGCAGAGAATTCCCTGCTACCACCTTCTCTGTGCCTGGGAAACAGAAGTGTTCACATTGCTTCGCAGAATCGCTTTTGTGCAGAAAACAGTAACACTTGTTCAGAACGAAAGAAAGCACAGAGCCCCAGATTTTATGTTGTCCTGGAGAGCTTGCAGAGCACTGGGGAAAGGCAGGCAGAGAATTCCCTGCTAGCACCTTCTCTGTGCCTGGGAAGCAGAAGTGTTCACATTGCTTCGCAGAATCGCTTTTGTGCAGAAAACAGTAACACTTGTTCAGAACGAAAGAAAGCACAGAGCCCCAGATTTTATGTTGTCCTGGAGAGCTTGCAGAGCACTGGGGAAAGGCAGGCAGAGAATTCCCTGCTAGCACCTTCTCTGTGCCTGGGAAGCAGAAGTGTTCACATTGCTTCGCAGAATCGCTTTTGTGCAGAAAACAATAACACTTGTTCAGAACGAAAGAAAGCACAGAGCCCCAGATTTTATGTTGTCCTGGAGAGCTTGCAGAGCACTGGGGAAAGGCAGGCAGAGAATTCCCTGCTAGCACCTTCTCTGTGCCTGGGAAGCAGAAGTGTTCACATTGCTTCGCAGAATCGCTTTTGTGCAGAAAACAGTAACACTTGTTCAGAACGAAAGAAAGCACAGAGCCCCAGATTTTATGTTGTCCTGGAGAGCTTGCAGAGCACTGGGGAAAAGCAGGCAGAGAATTCCCTGCTACCACCTTCTCTGTGCCTGGGAAACAGAAGTGTTCACATTGCTTCGCAGAATCGCTTTTGTGCAGAAAACAGTAACACTTGTTCAGAACGAAGGAAAGCACAGAGCCCCAGATTTTATGTTGTCCTGGAGAGCTTGCAGAGCACTGGGGAAAGGCAGGCAGAGAATTCCCTGCTAGCACCTTCTCTGTGCCTGGGAAGCAGAAGTGTTCACATTGCTTCGCAGAATCGCTTTTGTGCAGAAAACAGTAACACTTGTTCAGAACGAAGGAAAGCACAGAGCCCCAGATTTTATGTTGTCCTGGAGAGCTTGCAGAGCACTGGGGAAAGGCAGGCAGAGAATTCCCTGCTAGCACCTTCTCTGTGCCTGGGAAGCAGAAGTGTTCACATTGCTTCGCAGAATCGCTTTTGTGCAGAAAACAGTAACACTTGTTCAGAACGAAAGAAAGCACAGAGCCCCAGATTTTATGTTGTCCTGGAGAGCTTGCAGAGCACTGGGGAAAAGCAGGCAGAGAATTCCCTGCTACCACCTTCTCTGTGCCTGGGAAACAGAAGTGTTCACATTGCTTCGCAGAATCGCTTTTGTGCAGAAAACAGTAACACTTGTTCAGAACGAAGGAAAGCACAGAGCCCCAGATTTTATGTTGTCCTGGAGAGCTTGCAGAGCACTGGGGAAAGGCAGGCAGAGAATTCCCTGCTACCACCTTCTCTGTGCCTGGGAAGCAGAAGTGTTCACATTGCTTCGCAGAATCGCTTTTGTGCAGAAAACAGTAACACTTGTTCAGAACGAAAGAAAGCACAGAGCCCCAGATTTTATGTTGTCCTGGAGAGCTTGCAGAGCACTGGGGAAAAGCAGGCAGAGAATTCCCTGCTACCACCTTCTCTGTGCCTGGGAAACAGAAGTGTTCACATTGCTTCGCAGAATCGCTTTTGTGCAGAAAACAGTAACACTTGTTCAGAACGAAGGAAAGCACAGAGCCCCAGATTTTATGTTGTCCTGGAGAGCTTGCAGAGCACTGGGGAAAGGCAGGCAGAGAATTCCCTGCTAGCACCTTCTCTGTGCCTGGGAAGCAGAAGTGTTCACATTGCTTCGCAGAATCGCTTTTGTGCAGAAAACAATAACACTTGTTCAGAACGAAAGAAAGCACAGAGCCCCAGATTTTATGTTGTCCTGGAGAGCTTGCAGAGCACTGGGGAAAAGCAGGCAGAGAATTCCCTGCTAGCACCTTCTCTGTGCCTGGGAAACAGAAGTGTTCCCATTGCTTCGCAGAATCGCTTTTGTGCAGAAAACAGTAACACTTGTTCAGAACGAAAGAAAGCACAGAGCCCCAGATTTTATGTTGTCCTGGAGAGCTTGCAGAGCACTGGGGAAAAGCAGGCAGAGAATTCCCTGCTAGCACCTTCTCTGTGCCTGGGAAGCAGAAGTGTTCACATTGCTTCGCAGAATCGCTTTTGTGCAGAAAACAGTAACACTTGTTCAGAATGAAAGAAAGCACAGAGCCCCAGATTTTATGTTGTCCTGGAGAGCTTGCAGAGCACTGGGGAAAAGCAGGCAGAGAATTCCCTGCTAGCACCTTCTCTGTGCCTGGGAAACAGAAGTGTTCACATTGCTTCGCAGAATCGCTTTTGTGCAGAAAACAGTAACACTTGTTCAGAACGAAAGAAAGCACAGAGCCCCAGATTTTATGTTGTCCTGGAGAGCTTGCAGAGCACTGGGGAAAGGCAGGCAGAGAATTCCCTGCTAGCACCTTCTCTGTGCCTGGGAAGCAGAAGTGTTCACATTGCTTCGCAGAATCGCTTTTGTGCAGAAAACAGTAACATTTGTTCAGAACGAAGGAAAGCACAGAGCCCCAGATTTTATGTTGTCCTGGAGAGCTTGCAGAGCACTGGGGAAAGGCAGGCAGAGAATTCCCTGCTAGCACCTTCTCTGTGCCTGGGAAGCAGAAGTGTTCACATTGCTTCGCAGAATCGCTTTTGTGCAGAAAACAGTAACACTTGTTCAGAACGAAAGAAAGCACAGAGCCCCAGATTTTATGTTGTCCTGGAGAGCTTGCAGAGCACTGGGGAAAAACAGGCAGAGAATTCCCTGCTAGCACCTTCTCTGTGCCTGGGAAACAGAAGTGTTCCCATTGCTTCGCAGAATCGCTTTTGTGCAGAAAACAGTAACGCTTGTTCAGAACGAAAGAAAGCACAGAGCCCCAGATTTTATGTTGTCCTGGAGAGCTTGCAGAGCACTGGGGAAAGGCAGGCAGAGAATTCCCTGCTAGCACCTTCTCTGTGCCTGGGAAGCAGAAGTGTTCACATTGCTTCGCAGAATCGCTTTTGTGCAGAAAACAATAACACTTGTTCAGAACGAAAGAAAGCACAGAGCCCCAGATTTTATGTTGTCCTGGAGAGCTTGCAGAGCACTGGGGAAAAGCAGGCAGAGAATTCCCTGCTAGCACCTTCTCTGTGCCTGGGAAACAGAAGTGTTCCCATTGCTTCGCAGAATCGCTTTTGTGCAGAAAAGAGTAACACTTGTTCAGAACGAAAGAAAGCACAGAGCCCCAGATTTTATGTTGTCCTGGAGAGCTTGCAGAGCACTGGGGAAAAGCAGGCAGAGAATTCCCTGCTACCACCTTCTCTGTGCCTGGGAAGCAGAAGTGTTCACATTGCTTCGCAGAATCGCTTTTGTGCAGAAAACAGTAACACTTGTTCAGAATGAAAGAAAGCACAGAGCCCCAGATTTTATGTTGTCCTGGAGAGCTTGCAGAGCACTGGGGAAAAGCAGGCAGAGAATTCCCTGCTAGCACCTTCTCTGTGCCTGGGAAACAGAAGTGTTCCCATTGCTTCGCAGAATCGCTTTTGTGCAGAAAACAGTAACACTTGTTCAGAACGAAAGAAAGCACAGAGCCCCAGATTTTATGTTGTCCTGGAGAGCTTGCAGAGCACTGGGGAAAGGCAGGCAGAGAATTCCCTGCTAGCACCTTCTCTGTGCCTGGGAAGCAGAAGTGTTCACATTGCTTCGCAGAATCGCTTTTGTGCAGAAAACAGTAACAGTTGTTCAGAACGAAAGAAAGCACAGAGCCCCAGATTTTATGTTGTCCTGGAGAGCTTGCAGAGCACTGGGGAAAAGCAGGCAGAGAATTCCCTGCTAGCACCTTCTCTGTGCCTGGGAAGCAGAAGTCTTCACATTGCTTCGCAGAATCGCTTTTGTGCAGAAAACAGTAACACTTGTTCAGAATGAAAGAAAGCACAGAGCCCCAGATTTTATGTTGTCCTGGAGAGCTTGCAGAGCACTGGGGAAAAGCAGGCAGAGAATTCCCTGCTAGCACCTTCTCTGTGCCTGGGAAACAGAAGTGTTCCCATTGCTTCGCAGAATCGCTTTTGTGCAGAAAACAGTAACACTTGTTCAGAACGAAAGAAAGCACAGAGCCCCAGATTTTATGTTGTCCTGGAGAGCTTGCAGAGCACTGGGGAAAGGCAGGCAGAGAATTCCCTGCTAGCACCTTCTCTGTGCCTGGGAAGCAGAAGTGTTCACATTGCTTCGCAGAATCGCTTTTGTGCAGAAAACAGTAACACTTGTTCAGAACGAAAGAAAGCACAGAGCCCCAGATTTTATGTTGTCCTGGAGAGCTTGCAGAGCACTGGGGAAAAGCAGGCAGAGAATTCCCTGCTAGCACCTTCTCTGTGCCTGGGAAGCAGAAGTGTTCACATTGCTTCGCAGAATCGCTTTTGTGCAGAAAACAATAACACTTGTTCAGAACGAAAGAAAGCACAGAGCCCCAGATTTTATGTTGTCCTGGAGAGCTTGCAGAGCACTGGGGAAAGGCAGGCAGAGAATTCCCTGCTACCACCTTCTCTGTGCTTGGGAAGCAGAAGTGTTCACATTGCTTCGCAGAATCGCTTTTGTGCAGAAAACAGTAACACTTGTTCAGAACGAAAGAAAGCACAGAGCCCCAGATTTTATGTTGTCCTGGAGAGCTTGCAGAGCACTGGGGAAAGGCAGGCAGAGAATTCCCTGCTAGCACCTTCTCTGTGCCTGGGAAACAGAAGTGTTCCCATTGCTTCGCAGAATCGCTTTTGTGCAGAAAACAGTAACACTTGTTCAGAACGAAAGAAAGCACAGAGCCCCAGATTTTATGTTGTCCTGGAGAGCTTGCAGAGCACTGGGGAAAGGCAGGCAGAGAATTCCCTGCTAGCACCTTCTCTGTGCCTGGGAAGCAGAAGTGTTCACATTGCTTCGCAGAATCGCTTTTGTGCAGAAAACAGTAGCACTTGTTCAGAACGAAAGAAAGCACAGAGCCCCAGATTTTATGTTGTCCTGGAGAGCTTGCAGAGCACTGGGGAAAAGCAGTCAGAGAATTCCCTGCTACCACCTTCTCTGTGCCTGGGAAACAGAAGTGTTCACATTGCTTCGCAGAATCGCTTTTGTGCAGAAAACAGTAACACTTGTTCAGAACGAAAGAAAGCACAGAGCCCCAGATTTTATGTTGTCCTGGAGAGCTTGCAGAGCACTGGGGAAAGGCAGGCAGAGAATTCCCTGCTAGCACCTTCTCTGTGCCTGGGAAGCAGAAGTGTTCACATTGCTTCGCAGAATCGCTTTTGTGCAGAAAACAATAACACTTGTTCAGAACGAAAGAAAGCACAGAGCCCCAGATTTTATGTTGTCCTGGAGAGCTTGCAGAGCACTGGGGAAAGGCAGGCAGAGAATTCCCTGCTACCACCTTCTCTGTGCTTGGAAAGCAGAAGTGTTCACATTGCTTCGCAGAATCGCTTTTGTGCAGAAAACAGTAACACTTGTTCAGAACGAAAGAAAGCACAGAGCCCCAGATTTTATGTTGTCCTGGAGAGCTTGCAGAGCACTGGGGAAAGGCAGGCAGAGAATTCCCTGCTACCACCTTCTCTGTGCTTGGGAAGCAGAAGTGTTCACATTGCTTCGCAGAATCGCTTTTGTGCAGAAAACAGTAACACTTGTTCAGAACGAAAGAAAGCACAGAGCCCCAGATTTTATGTTGTCCTGGAGAGCTTGCAGAGCACTGGGGAAAGGCAGGCAGAGAATTCCCTGCTAGCACCTTCTCTGTGCCTGGGAAGCAGAAGTGTTCAAATTGCTTCGCAGAATCGCTTTTGTGCAGAAAACAGTAGCACTTGTTCAGAACGAAAGAAAGCACAGAGCCCCAGATTTTATGTTGTCCTGGAGAGCTTGCAGAGCACTGGGGAAAAGCAGTCAGAGAATTCCCTGCTACCACCTTCTCTGTGCCTGGGAAACAGAAGTGTTCACATTGCTTCGCAGAATCGCTTTTGTGCAGAAAACAGTAACACTTGTTCAGAACGAAGGAAAGCACAGAGCCCCCGATTTTATGTTGTCCTGGAGAGCTTGCAGAGCACTGGGGAAAGGCAGGCAGAGAATTCCCTGCTAGCACCTTCTCTGTGCCTGGGAAGCAGAAGTGTTCACATTGCTTCGCAGAATCGCTGTTGTGCAGAAAACAATAACACTTGTTCAGAACGAAAGAAAGCACAGAGCCCCAGATTTTATGTTGTCCTGGAGAGCTTGCAGAGCACTGGGGAAAGGCAGGCAGAGAATTCCCTGCTACCACCTTCTCTGTGCTTGGGAAGCAGAAGTGTTCACATTGCGTCGCAGAATCGCTTTTGTGCAGAAAACAGTAACACTTGTTCAGAACGAAAGAAAGCACAGAGCCCCAGATTTTATGTTGTCCTGGAGAGCTTGCAGAGCACGGGGGAAAGGCAGGCAGAGAATTCCCTGCTAGCACCTTCTCTGTGCCTGGGAAGCAGAAGTGTTCACATTGCTTCGCAGAATCGCTTTTGTGCAGAAAACAATAACACTTGTTCAGAACGAAAGAAAGCACAGAGCCCCAGATTTTATGTTGTCCTGGAGAGCTTGCAGAGCACTGGGGAAAGGCAGGCAGAGAATTCCCTGCTAGCACCTTCTCTGTGCCTGGGAAGCAGAAGTGTTCACATTGCTTCGCAGAATCGCTTTTGTGCAGAAAACAGTAACACTTGTTCAGAACGAAAGAAAGCACAGAGCCCCAGATTTTATGTTGTCCTGGAGAGCTTGCAGAGCACTGGGGAAAAGCAGGCAGAGAATTCCCTGCTACCACCTTCTCTGTGCCTGGGAAACAGAAGTGTTCACATTGCTTCGCAGAATCGCTTTTGTGCAGAAAACAGTAACACTTGTTCAGAACGAAGGAAAGCACAGAGCCCCAGATTTTATGTTGTCCTGGAGAGCTTGCAGAGCACTGGGGAAAGGCAGGCAGAGAATTCCCTGCTAGCACCTTCTCTGTGCCTGGGAAGCAGAAGTGTTCACATTGCTTCGCAGAATCGCTTTTGTGCAGAAAACAATAACACTTGTTCAGAACGAAAGAAAGCACAGAGCCCCAGATTTTATGTTGTCCTGGAGAGCTTGCAGAGCACTGGGGAAAAGCAGGCAGAGAATTCCCTGCTAGCACCTTCTCTGTGCCTGGGAAACAGAAGTGTTCCCATTGCTTCGCAGAATCGCTTTTGTGCAGAAAACAGTAACACTTGTTCAGAACGAAAGAAAGCACAGAGCCCCAGATTTTATGTTGTCCTGGAGAGCTTGCAGAGCACTGGGGAAAAGCAGGCAGAGAATTCCCTGCTAGCACCTTCTCTGTGCCTGGGAAGCAGAAGTGTTCACATTGCTTCGCAGAATCGCTTTTGTGCAGAAAACAGTAACACTTGTTCAGAATGAAAGAAAGCACAGAGCCCCAGATTTTATGTTGTCCTGGAGAGCTTGCAGAGCACTGGGGAAAAGCAGGCAGAGAATTCCCTGCTACCACCTTCTCTGTGCCTGGGAAACAGAAGTGTTCCCATTGCTTCGCAGAATCGCTTTTGTGCAGAAAACAGTAACACTTGTTCAGAACGAAAGAAAGCACAGAGCCCCAGATTTTATGTTGTCCTGGAGAGCTTGCAGAGCACTGGGGAAAGGCAGGCAGAGAATTCCCTGCTAGCACCTTCTCTGTGCCTGGGAAGCAGAAGTGTTCACATTGCTTCGCAGAATCGCTTTTGTGCAGAAAACAGTAACACTTGTTCAGAACGAAGGAAAGCACAGAGCCCCAGATTTTATGTTGTCCTGGAGAGCTTGCAGAGCACTGGGGAAAGGCAGGCAGAGAATTCCCTGCTAGCACCTTCTCTGTGCCTGGGAAGCAGAAGTGTTCACATTGCTTCGCAGAATCGCTTTTGTGCAGAAAACAGTAACACTTGTTCAGAACGAAAGAAAGCACAGAGCCCCAGATTTTATGTTGTCCTGGAGAGCTTGCAGAGCACTGGGGAAAAACAGGCAGAGAATTCCCTGCTAGCACCTTCTCTGTGCCTGGGAAACAGAAGTGTTCCCATTGCTTCGCAGAATCGCTTTTGTGCAGAAAACAGTAACACTTGTTCAGAACGAAAGAAAGCACAGAGCCCCAGATTTTATGTTGTCCTGGAGAGCTTGCAGAGCACTGGGGAAAGGCAGGCAGAGAATTCCCTGCTAGCACCTTCTCTGTGCCTGGGAAGCAGAAGTGTTCACATTGCTTCGCAGAATCGCTTTTGTGCAGAAAACAATAACACTTGTTCAGAACGAAAGAAAGCACAGAGCCCCAGATTTTATGTTGTCCTGGAGAGCTTGCAGAGCACTGGGGAAAAGCAGGCAGAGAATTCCCTGCTAGCACCTTCTCTGTGCCTGGGAAACAGAAGTGTTCCCATTGCTTCGCAGAATCGCTTTTGTGCAGAAAAGAGTAACACTTGTTCAGAACGAAAGAAAGCACAGAGCCCCAGATTTTATGTTGTCCTGGAGAGCTTGCAGAGCACTGGGGAAAAGCAGGCAGAGAATTCCCTGCTAGCACCTTCTCTGTGCCTGGGAAGCAGAAGTGTTCACATTGCTTCGCAGAATCGCTTTTGTGCAGAAAACAGTAACACTTGTTCAGAATGAAAGAAAGCACAGAGCCCCAGATTTTATGTTGTCCTGGAGAGCTTGCAGAGCACTGGGGAAAAGCAGGCAGAGAATTCCCTGCTAGCACCTTCTCTGTGCCTGGGAAACAGAAGTGTTCCCATTGCTTCGCAGAATCGCTTTTGTGCAGAAAACAGTAACACTTGTTCAGAACGAAAGAAAGCACAGAGCCCCAGATTTTATGTTGTCCTGGAGAGCTTGCAGAGCACTGGGGAAAGGCAGGCAGAGAATTCCCTGCTAGCACCTTCTCTGTGCCTGGGAAGCAGAAGTGTTCACATTGCTTCGCAGAATCGCTTTTGTGCAGAAAACAGTAACAGTTGTTCAGAACGAAAGAAAGCACAGAGCCCCAGATTTTATGTTGTCCTGGAGAGCTTGCAGAGCACTGGGGAAAAGCAGGCAGAGAATTCCCTGCTAGCACCTTCTCTGTGCCTGGGAAGCAGAAGTCTTCAAATTGCTTCGCAGAATCGCTTTTGTGCAGAAAACAGTAACACTTGTTCAGAATGAAAGAAAGCACAGAGCCCCAGATTTTATGTTGTCCTGGAGAGCTTGCAGAGCACTGGGGAAAGGCAGGCAGAGAATTCCCTGCTAGCACCTTCTCTGTGCCTGGGAAGCAGAAGTGTTCACATTGCTTCGCAGAATCGCTTTTGTGCAGAAAACAATAACACTTGTTCAGAACGAAAGAAAGCACAGAGCCCCAGATTTTATGTTGTCCTGGAGAGCTTGCAGAGCACTGGGGAAAAGCAGGCAGAGAATTCCCTGCTACCACCTTCTCTGTGCCTGGGAAACAGAAGTGTTCACATTGCTTCGCAGAATCGCTTTTGTGCAGAAAACAGTAACACTTGTTCAGAACGAAGGAAAGCACAGAGCCCCAGATTTTATGTTGTCCTGGAGAGCTTGCAGAGCACTGGGGAAAGGCAGGCAGAGAATTCCCTGCTAGCACCTTCTCTGTGCCTGGGAAGCAGAAGTGTTCACATTGCTTCGCAGAATCGCTTTTGTGCAGAAAACAATAACACTTGTTCAGAACGAAAGAAAGCACAGAGCCCCAGATTTTATGTTGTCCTGGAGAGCTTGCAGAGCACTGGGGAAAAGCAGGCAGAGAATTCCCTGCTAGCACCTTCTCTGTGCCTGGGAAACAGAAGTGTTCCCATTGCTTCGCAGAATCGCTTTTGTGCAGAAAAGAGTAACACTTGTTCAGAACGAAAGAAAGCACAGAGCCCCAGATTTTATGTTGTCCTGGAGAGCTTGCAGAGCACTGGGGAAAAGCAGGCAGAGAATTCCCTGCTAGCACCTTCTCTGTGCCTGGGAAGCAGAAGTGTTCACATTGCTTCGCAGAATCGCTTTTGTGCAGAAAACAGTAACACTTGTTCAGAATGAAAGAAAGCACAGAGCCCCAGATTTTATGTTGTCCTGGAGAGCTTGCAGAGCACTGGGGAAAAGCAGGCAGAGAATTCCCTGCTAGCACCTTCTCTGTGCCTGGGAAACAGAAGTGTTCCCATTGCTTCGCAGAATCGCTTTTGTGCAGAAAACAGTAACACTTGTTCAGAACGAAAGAAAGCACAGAGCCCCAGATTTTATGTTGTCCTGGAGAGCTTGCAGAGCACTGGGGAAAGGCAGGCAGAGAATTCCCTGCTAGCACCTTCTCTGTGCCTGGGAAGCAGAAGTGTTCACATTGCTTCGCAGAATCGCTTTTGTGCAGAAAACAGTAACAGTTGTTCAGAACGAAAGAAAGCACAGAGCCCCAGATTTTATGTTGTCCTGGAGAGCTTGCAGAGCACTGGGGAAAAGCAGGCAGAGAATTCCCTGCTAGCACCTTCTCTGTGCCTGGGAAGCAGAAGTCTTCACATTGCTTCGCAGAATCGCTTTTGTGCAGAAAACAGTAACACTTGTTCAGAACGAAAGAAAGCACAGAGCCCCAGATTTTATGTTGTCCTGGAGAGCTTGCAGAGCACTGGGGAAAAGCAGGCAGAGAATTCCCTGCTACCACCTTCTCTGTGCCTGGGAAACAGAAGTGTTCACATTGCTTCGCAGAATCGCTTTTGTGCAGAAAACAGTAACACTTGTTCAGAACGAAGGAAAGCACAGAGCCCCAGATTTTATGTTGTCCTGGAGAGCTTGCAGAGCACTGGGGAAAGGCAGGCAGAGAATTCCCTGCTAGCACCTTCTCTGTGCCTGGGAAGCAGAAGTGTTCACATTGCTTCGCAGAATCGCTTTTGTGCAGAAAACAGTAACAGTTGTTCAGAACGAAGGAAAGCACAGAGCCCCAGATTTTATGTTGTCCTGGAGAGCTTGCAGAGCACTGGGGAAAGGCAGGCAGAGAATTCCCTGCTAGCACCTTCTCTGTGCCTGGGAAGCAGAAGTGTTCACATTGCTTCGCAGAATCGCTTTTGTGCAGAAAACAGTAACACTTGTTCAGAACGAAAGAAAGCACAGAGCCCCAGATTTGCTGTTGTCCTGGAGAGCTTGCAGAGCACTGGGGAAAAACAGGCAGAGAATTCCCTGCTAGCACCTTCTCTGTGCCTGGGAAACAGAAGTGTTCCCATTGCTTCGCAGAATCGCTTTTGTGCAGAAAACAGTAACGCTTGTTCAGAACGAAAGAAAGCACAGAGCCCCAGATTTTATGTTGTCCTGGAGAGCTTGCAGAGCACTGGGGAAAGGCAGGCAGAGAATTCCCTGCTAGCACCTTCTCTGTGCCTGGGAAGCAGAAGTGTTCACATTGCTTCGCAGAATCGCTTTTGTGCAGAAAACAATAACACTTGTTCAGAACGAAAGAAAGCACAGAGCCCCAGATTTTATGTTGTCCTGGAGAGCTTGCAGAGCACTGGGGAAAAGCAGGCAGAGAATTCCCTGCTAGCACCTTCTCTGTGCCTGGGAAACAGAAGTGTTCCCATTGCTTCGCAGAATCGCTTTTGTGCAGAAAAGAGTAACACTTGTTCAGAACGAAAGAAAGCACAGAGCCCCAGATTTTATGTTGTCCTGGAGAGCTTGCAGAGCACTGGGGAAAAGCAGGCAGAGAATTCCCTGCTACCACCTTCTCTGTGCCTGGGAAGCAGAAGTGTTCACATTGCTTCGCAGAATCGCTTTTGTGCAGAAAACAGTAACACTTGTTCAGAATGAAAGAAAGCACAGAGCCCCAGATTTTATGTTGTCCTGGAGAGCTTGCAGAGCACTGGGGAAAAGCAGGCAGAGAATTCCCTGCTAGCACCTTCTCTGTGCCTGGGAAACAGAAGTGTTCACATTGCTTCGCAGAATCGCTTTTGTGCAGAAAACAGTAACACTTGTTCAGAACGAAAGAAAGCACAGAGCCCCAGATTTTATGTTGTCCTGGAGAGCTTGCAGAGCACTGGGGAAAGGCAGGCAGAGAATTCCCTGCTAGCACCTTCTCTGTGCCTGGGAAGCAGAAGTGTTCACATTGCTTCGCAGAATCGCTTTTGTGCAGAAAACAGTAACAGTTGTTCAGAACGAAAGAAAGCACAGAGCCCCAGATTTTATGTTGTCCTGGAGAGCTTGCAGAGCACTGGGGAAAAGCAGGCAGAGAATTCCCTGCTAGCACCTTCTCTGTGCCTGGGAAGCAGAAGTCTTCACATTGCTTCGCAGAATCGCTTTTGTGCAGAAAACAGTAACACTTGTTCAGAATGAAAGAAAGCACAGAGCCCCAGATTTTATGTTGTCCTGGAGAGCTTGCAGAGCACTGGGGAAAAGCAGGCAGAGAATTCCCTGCTAGCACCTTCTCTGTGCCTGGGAAACAGAAGTGTTCCCATTGCTTCGCAGAATCGCTTTTGTGCAGAAAACAGTAACACTTGTTCAGAACGAAAGAAAGCACAGAGCCCCAGATTTTATGTTGTCCTGGAGAGCTTGCAGAGCACTGGGGAAAGGCAGGCAGAGAATTCCCTGCTAGCACCTTCTCTGTGCCTGGGAAGCAGAAGTGTTCACATTGCTTCGCAGAATCGCTTTTGTGCAGAAAACAGTAACACTTGTTCAGAACGAAAGAAAGCACAGAGCCCCAGATTTTATGTTGTCCTGGAGAGCTTGCAGAGCACTGGGGAAAAGCAGGCAGAGAATTCCCTGCTACCACCTTCTCTGTGCCTGGGAAACAGAAGTGTTCACATTGCTTCGCAGAATCGCTTTTGTGCAGAAAACAGTAACAGTTGTTCAGAACGAAGGAAAGCACAGAGCCCCAGATTTTATGTTGTCCTGGAGAGCTTGCAGAGCACTGGGGAAAGGCAGGCAGAGAATTCCCTGCTAGCACCTTCTCTGTGCCTGGGAAGCAGAAGTGTTCACATTGCTTCGCAGAATCGCTTTTGTGCAGAAAACAATAACACTTGTTCAGAACGAAAGAAAGCACAGAGCCCCAGATTTTATGTTGTCCTGGAGAGCTTGCAGAGCACTGGGGAAAGGCAGGCAGAGAATTCCCTGCTACCACCTTCTCTGTGCTTGGGAAGCAGAAGTGTTCACATTGCTTCGCAGAATCGCTTTTGTGCAGAAAACAGTAACACTTGTTCAGAACGAAAGAAAGCACAGAGCCCCAGATTTTATGTTGTCCTGGAGAGCTTGCAGAGCACTGGGGAAAGGCAGGCAGAGAATTCCCTGCTAGCACCTTCTCTGTGCCTGGGAAGCAGAAGTGTTCCCATTGCTTCGCAGAATCGCTTTTGTGCAGAAAACAATAACACTTGTTCAGAACGAAAGAAAGCACAGAGCCCCAGATTTTATGTTGTCCTGGAGAGCTTGCAGAGCACTGGGGAAAGGCAGGCAGAGAATTCCCTGCTACCACCTTCTCTGTGCTTGGGAAGCAGAAGTGTTCACATTGCTTCGCAGAATCGCTTTTGTGCAGAAAACAGTAACACTTGTTCAGAACGAAAGAAAGCACAGAGCCCCAGATTTTATGTTGTCCTGGAGAGCTTGCAGAGCACTGGGGAAAGGCAGGCAGAGAATTCCCTGCTACCACCTTCTCTGTGCTTGGGAAGCAGAAGTGTTCACATTGCTTCGCAGAATCGCTTTTGTGCAGAAAACAGTAACACTTGTTCAGAACGAAAGAAAGCACAGAGCCCCAGATTTTATGTTGTCCTGGAGAGCTTGCAGAGCACTGGGGAAAGGCAGGCAGAGAATTCCCTGCTAGCACCTTCTCTGTGCCTGGGAAGCAGAAGTGTTCACATTGCTTCGCAGAATCGCTTTTGTGCAGAAAACAGTAGCACTTGTTCAGAACGAAAGAAAGCACAGAGCCCCAGATTTTATGTTGTCCTGGAGAGCTTGCAGAGCACTGGGGAAAAGCAGGCAGAGAATTCCCTGCTAGCACCTTCTCTGTGCCTGGGAAACAGAAGTGTTCACATTGCTTCGCAGAATCGCTTTTGTGCAGAAAACAATAACACTTGTTCAGAACGAAAGAAAGCACAGAGCCCCAGATTTTATGTTGTCCTGGAGAGCTTGCAGAGCACTGGGGAAAGGCAGGCAGAGAATTCCCTGCTACCACCTTCTCTGTGCTTGGGAAGCAGAAGTGTTCACATTGCTTCGCAGAATCGCTTTTGTGCAGAAAACAGTAACACTTGTTCAGAACGAAAGAAAGCACAGAGCCCCAGATTTTATGTTGTCCTGGAGAGCTTGCAGAGCACTGGGGAAAGGCAGGCAGAGAATTCCCTGCTAGCACCTTCTCTGTGCCTGGGAAGCAGAAGTGTTCACATTGCTTCGCAGAATCGCTTTTGTGCAGAAAACAATAACACTTGTTCAGAACGAAAGAAAGCACAGAGCCCCAGATTTTATGTTGTCCTGGAGAGCTTGCAGAGCACTGGGGAAAGGCAGGCAGAGAATTCCCTGCTAGCACCTTCTCTGTGCCTGGGAAGCAGAAGTGTTCACATTGCTTCGCAGAATCGCTTTTGTGCAGAAAACAGTAACACTTGTTCAGAACGAAAGAAAGCACAGAGCCCCAGATTTTATGTTGTCCTGGAGAGCTTGCAGAGCACTGGGGAAAAGCAGGCAGAGAATTCCCTGCTAGCACCTTCTCTGTGCCTGGGAAACAGAAGTGTTCACATTGCTTCGCAGAATCGCTTTTGTGCAGAAAACAGTAACACTTGTTCAGAACGAAGGAAAGCACAGAGCCCCAGATTTTATGTTGTCCTGGAGAGCTTGCAGAGCACTGGGGAAAGGCAGGCAGAGAATTCCCTGCTAGCACCTTCTCTGTGCCTGGGAAGCAGAAGTGTTCACATTGCTTCGCAGAATCGCTTTTGTGCAGAAAACAATAACACTTGTTCAGAACGAAAGAAAGCACAGAGCCCCAGATTTTATGTTGTCCTGGAGAGCTTGCAGAGCACTGGGGAAAAGCAGGCAGAGAATTCCCTGCTAGCACCTTCTCTGTGCCTGGGAAGCAGAAGTGTTCACATTGCTTCGCAGAATCGCTTTTGTGCAGAAAACAGTAACACTTGTTCAGAACGAAAGAAAGCACAGAGCCCCAGATTTTATGTTGTCCTGGAGAGCTTGCAGAGCACTGGGGAAAAGCAGGCAGAGAATTCCCTGCTACCACCTTCTCTGTGCCTGGGAAGCAGAAGTGTTCACATTGCTTCGCAGAATCGCTTTTGTGCAGAAAACAGTAACACTTGTTCAGAATGAAAGAAAGCACAGAGCCCCAGATTTTATGTTGTCCTGGAGAGCTTGCAGAGCACTGGGGAAAAGCAGGCAGAGAATTCCCTGCTAGCACCTTCTCTGTGCCTGGGAAACAGAAGTGTTCACATTGCTTCGCAGAATCGCTTTTGTGCAGAAAACAGTAACACTTGTTCAGAACGAAAGAAAGCACAGAGCCCCAGATTTTATGTTGTCCTGGAGAGCTTGCAGAGCACTGGGGAAAGGCAGGCAGAGAATTCCCTGCTAGCACCTTCTCTGTGCCTGGGAAGCAGAAGTGTTCACATTGCTTCGCAGAATCGCTTTTGTGCAGAAAACAGTAACAGTTGTTCAGAACGAAAGAAAGCACAGAGCCCCAGATTTTATGTTGTCCTGGAGAGCTTGCAGAGCACTGGGGAAAAGCAGGCAGAGAATTCCCTGCTAGCACCTTCTCTGTGCCTGGGAAGCAGAAGTCTTCACATTGCTTCGCAGAATCGCTTTTGTGCAGAAAACAGTAACACTTGTTCAGAATGAAAGAAAGCACAGAGCCCCAGATTTTATGTTGTCCTGGAGAGCTTGCAGAGCACTGGGGAAAAACAGGCAGAGAATTCCCTGCTAGCACCTTCTCTGTGCCTGGGAAACAGAAGTGTTCCCATTGCTTCGCAGAATCGCTTTTGTGCAGAAAACAGTAACACTTGTTCAGAACGAAAGAAAGCACAGAGCCCCAGATTTTATGTTGTCCTGGAGAGCTTGCAGAGCACTGGGGAAAGGCAGGCAGAGAATTCCCTGCTAGCACCTTCTCTGTGCCTGGGAAGCAGAAGTGTTCACATTGCTTCGCAGAATCGCTTTTGTGCAGAAAACAGTAACACTTGTTCAGAACGAAAGAAAGCACAGAGCCCCAGATTTTATGTTGTCCTGGAGAGCTTGCAGAGCACTGGGGAAAAGCAGGCAGAGAATTCCCTGCTACCACCTTCTCTGTGCCTGGGAAACAGAAGTGTTCACATTGCTTCGCAGAATCGCTTTTGTGCAGAAAACAGTAACAGTTGTTCAGAACGAAGGAAAGCACAGAGCCCCAGATTTTATGTTGTCCTGGAGAGCTTGCAGAGCACTGGGGAAAGGCAGGCAGAGAATTCCCTGCTAGCACCTTCTCTGTGCCTGGGAAGCAGAAGTGTTCACATTGCTTCGCAGAATCGCTTTTGTGCAGAAAACAATAACACTTGTTCAGAACGAAAGAAAGCACAGAGCCCCAGATTTTATGTTGTCCTGGAGAGCTTGCAGAGCACTGGGGAAAGGCAGGCAGAGAATTCCCTGCTACCACCTTCTCTGTGCTTGGGAAGCAGAAGTGTTCACATTGCTTCGCAGAATCGCTTTTGTGCAGAAAACAGTAACACTTGTTCAGAACGAAGGAAAGCACAGAGCCCCAGATTTTATGTTGTCCTGGAGAGCTTGCAGAGCACTGGGGAAAGGCAGGCAGAGAATTCCCTGCTAGCACCTTCTCTGTGCCTGGGAAGCAGAAGTGTTCCCATTGCTTCGCAGAATCGCTTTTGTGCAGAAAACAATAACACTTGTTCAGAACGAAAGAAAGCACAGAGCCCCAGATTTTATGTTGTCCTGGAGAGCTTGCAGAGCACTGGGGAAAGGCAGGCAGAGAATTCCCTGCTACCACCTTCTCTGTGCTTGGGAAGCAGAAGTGTTCACATTGCTTCGCAGAATCGCTTTTGTGCAGAAAACAGTAACACTTGTTCAGAACGAAAGAAAGCACAGAGCCCCAGATTTTATGTTGTCCTGGAGAGCTTGCAGAGCACTGGGGAAAAGCAGGCAGAGAATTCCCTGCTAGCACCTTCTCTGTGCCTGGGAAGCAGAAGTGTTCACATTGCTTCGCAGAATCGCTTTTGTGCAGAAAACAATAACACTTGTTCAGAACGAAAGAAAGCACAGAGCCCCAGATTTTATGTTGTCCTGGAGAGCTTGCAGAGCACTGGGGAAAGGCAGGCAGAGAATTCCCTGCTAGCACCTTCTCTGTGCCTGGGAAGCAGAAGTGTTCACATTGCTTCGCAGAATCGCTTTTGTGCAGAAAACAGTAACACTTGTTCAGAACGAAAGAAAGCACAGAGCCCCAGATTTTATGTTGTCCTGGAGAGCTTGCAGAGCACTGGGGAAAAGCAGGCAGAGAATTCCCTGCTAGCACCTTCTCTGTGCCTGGGAAACAGAAGTGTTCACATTGCTTCGCAGAATCGCTTTTGTGCAGAAAACAGTAACACTTGTTCAGAACGAAGGAAAGCACAGAGCCCCAGATTTTATGTTGTCCTGGAGAGCTTGCAGAGCACTGGGGAAAGGCAGGCAGAGAATTCCCTGCTAGCACCTTCTCTGTGCCTGGGAAGCAGAAGTGTTCACATTGCTTCGCAGAATCGCTTTTGTGCAGAAAACAATAACACTTGTTCAGAACGAAAGAAAGCACAGAGCCCCAGATTTTATGTTGTCCTGGAGAGCTTGCAGAGCACTGGGGAAAAGCAGGCAGAGAATTCCCTGCTAGCACCTTCTCTGTGCCTGGGAAGCAGAAGTGTTCACATTGCTTCGCAGAATCGCTTTTGTGCAGAAAACAGTAACACTTGTTCAGAACGAAAGAAAGCACAGAGCCCCAGATTTTATGTTGTCCTGGAGAGCTTGCAGAGCACTGGGGAAAAGCAGGCAGAGAATTCCCTGCTACCACCTTCTCTGTGCCTGGGAAGCAGAAGTGTTCACATTGCTTCGCAGAATCGCTTTTGTGCAGAAAACAGTAACACTTGTTCAGAATGAAAGAAAGCACAGAGCCCCAGATTTTATGTTGTCCTGGAGAGCTTGCAGAGCACTGGGGAAAAGCAGGCAGAGAATTCCCTGCTAGCACCTTCTCTGTGCCTGGGAAACAGAAGTGTTCACATTGCTTCGCAGAATCGCTTTTGTGCAGAAAACAGTAACACTTGTTCAGAACGAAAGAAAGCACAGAGCCCCAGATTTTATGTTGTCCTGGAGAGCTTGCAGAGCACTGGGGAAAGGCAGGCAGAGAATTCCCTGCTAGCACCTTCTCTGTGCCTGGGAAGCAGAAGTGTTCACATTGCTTCGCAGAATCGCTTTTGTGCAGAAAACAGTAACAGTTGTTCAGAACGAAAGAAAGCACAGAGCCCCAGATTTTATGTTGTCCTGGAGAGCTTGCAGAGCACTGGGGAAAAGCAGGCAGAGAATTCCCTGCTAGCACCTTCTCTGTGCCTGGGAAGCAGAAGTCTTCACATTGCTTCGCAGAATCGCTTTTGTGCAGAAAACAGTAACACTTGTTCAGAATGAAAGAAAGCACAGAGCCCCAGATTTTATGTTGTCCTGGAGAGCTTGCAGAGCACTGGGGAAAAGCAGGCAGAGAATTCCCTGCTAGCACCTTCTCTGTGCCTGGGAAACAGAAGTGTTCCCATTGCTTCGCAGAATCGCTTTTGTGCAGAAAACAGTAACACTTGTTCAGAACGAAAGAAAGCACAGAGCCCCAGATTTTATGTTGTCCTGGAGAGCTTGCAGAGCACTGGGGAAAGGCAGGCAGAGAATTCCCTGCTAGCACCTTCTCTGTGCCTGGGAAGCAGAAGTGTTCACATTGCTTCGCAGAATCGCTTTTGTGCAGAAAACAATAACACTTGTTCAGAACGAAAGAAAGCACAGAGCCCCAGATTTTATGTTGTCCTGGAGAGCTTGCAGAGCACTGGGGAAAGGCAGGCAGAGAATTCCCTGCTACCACCTTCTCTGTGCTTGGGAAGCAGAAGTGTTCACATTGCTTCGCAGAATCGCTTTTGTGCAGAAAACAGTAACACTTGTTCAGAACGAAGGAAAGCACAGAGCCCCAGATTTTATGTTGTCCTGGAGAGCTTGCAGAGCACTGGGGAAAGGCAGGCAGAGAATTCCCTGCTAGCACCTTCTCTGTGCCTGGGAAGCAGAAGTGTTCCCATTGCTTCGCAGAATCGCTTTTGTGCAGAAAACAATAACACTTGTTCAGAACGAAAGAAAGCACAGAGCCCCAGATTTTATGTTGTCCTGGAGAGCTTGCAGAGCACTGGGGAAAGGCAGGCAGAGAATTCCCTGCTACCACCTTCTCTGTGCTTGGGAAGCAGAAGTGTTCACATTGCTTCGCAGAATCGCTTTTGTGCAGAAAACAGTAACACTTGTTCAGAACGAAAGAAAGCACAGAGCCCCAGATTTTATGTTGTCCTGGAGAGCTTGCAGAGCACTGGGGAAAGGCAGGCAGAGAATTCCCTGCTACCACCTTCTCTGTGCTTGGGAAGCAGAAGTGTTCACATTGCTTCGCAGAATCGCTTTTGTGCAGAAAACAGTAACACTTGTTCAGAACGAAAGAAAGCACAGAGCCCCAGATTTTATGTTGTCCTGGAGAGCTTGCAGAGCACTGGGGAAAGGCAGGCAGAGAATTCCCTGCTAGCACCTTCTCTGTGCCTGGGAAGCAGAAGTGTTCACATTGCTTCGCAGAATCGCTTTTGTGCAGAAAACAGTAGCACTTGTTCAGAACGAAAGAAAGCACAGAGCCCCAGATTTTATGTTGTCCTGGAGAGCTTGCAGAGCACTGGGGAAAAGCAGGCAGAGAATTCCCTGCTACCACCTTCTCTGTGCCTGGGAAACAGAAGTGTTCACATTGCTTCGCAGAATCGCTTTTGTGCAGAAAACAGTAACACTTGTTCAGAACGAAGGAAAGCACAGAGCCCCAGATTTTATGTTGTCCTGGAGAGCTTGCAGAGCACTGGGGAAAGGCAGGCAGAGAATTCCCTGCTAGCACCTTCTCTGTGCCTGGGAAGCAGAAGTGTTCACATTGCTTCGCAGAATCGCTTTTGTGCAGAAAACAATAACACTTGTTCAGAACGAAAGAAAGCACAGAGCCCCAGATTTTATGTTGTCCTGGAGAGCTTGCAGAGCACTGGGGAAAGGCAGGCAGAGAATTCCCTGCTACCACCTTCTCTGTGCTTGGGAAGCAGAAGTGTTCACATTGCTTCGCAGAATCGCTTTTGTGCAGAAAACAGTAACACTTGTTCAGAACGAAAGAAAGCACAGAGCCCCAGATTTTATGTTGTCCTGGAGAGCTTGCAGAGCACTGGGGAAAGGCAGGCAGAGAATTCCCTGCTAGCACCTTCTCTGTGCCTGGGAAGCAGAAGTGTTCACATTGCTTCGCAGAATCGCTTTTGTGCAGAAAACAATAACACTTGTTCAGAACGAAAGAAAGCACAGAGCCCCAGATTTTATGTTGTCCTGGAGAGCTTGCAGAGCACTGGGGAAAGGCAGGCAGAGAATTCCCTGCTAGCACCTTCTCTGTGCCTGGGAAGCAGAAGTGTTCACATTGCTTCGCAGAATCGCTTTTGTGCAGAAAACAGTAACACTTGTTCAGAACGAAAGAAAGCACAGAGCCCCAGATTTTATGTTGTCCTGGAGAGCTTGCAGAGCACTGGGGAAAAGCAGGCAGAGAATTCCCTGCTACCACCTTCTCTGTGCCTGGGAAGCAGAAGTGTTCACATTGCTTCGCAGAATCGCTTTTGTGCAGAAAACAGTAACACTTGTTCAGAACGAAGGAAAGCACAGAGCCCCAGATTTTATGTTGTCCTGGAGAGCTTGCAGAGCACTGGGGAAAGGCAGGCAGAGAATTCCCTGCTAGCACCTTCTCTGTGCCTGGGAAGCAGAAGTGTTCACATTGCTTCGCAGAATCGCTTTTGTGCAGAAAACAATAACACTTGTTCAGAACGAAAGAAAGCACAGAGCCCCAGATTTTATGTTGTCCTGGAGAGCTTGCAGAGCACTGGGGAAAAGCAGGCAGAGAATTCCCTGCTAGCACCTTCTCTGTGCCTGGGAAGCAGAAGTGTTCCCATTGCTTCGCAGAATCGCTTTTGTGCAGAAAACAGTAACACTTGTTCAGAACGAAAGAAAGCACAGAGCCCCAGATTTTATGTTGTCCTGGAGAGCTTGCAGAGCACTGGGGAAAAGCAGGCAGAGAATTCCCTGCTAGCACCTTCTCTGTGCCTGGGAAGCAGAAGTGTTCACATTGCTTCGCAGAATCGCTTTTGTGCAGAAAACAGTAACACTTGTTCAGAACGAAAGAAAGCACAGAGCCCCAGATTTTATGTTGTCCTGGAGAGCTTGCAGAGCACTGGGGAAAAGCAGGCAGAGAATTCCCTGCTAGCACCTTCTCTGTGCCTGGGAAACAGAAGTGTTCCCATTGCTTCGCAGAATCGCTTTTGTGCAGAAAACAGTAACACTTGTTCAGAACGAAAGAAAGCACAGAGCCCCAGATTTTATGTTGTCCTGGAGAGCTTGCAGAGCACTGGGGAAAGGCAGGCAGAGAATTCCCTGCTAGCACCTTCTCTGTGCCTGGGAAGCAGAAGTGTTCACATTGCTTCGCAGAATCGCTTTTGTGCAGAAAACAGTAACACTTGTTCAGAACGAAGGAAAGCACAGAGCCCCAGATTTTATGTTGTCCTGGAGAGCTTGCAGAGCACTGGGGAAAGGCAGGCAGAGAATTCCCTGCTAGCACCTTCTCTGTGCCTGGGAAGCAGAAGTGTTCACATTGCTTCGCAGAATCGCTTTTGTGCAGAAAACAGTAACACTTGTTCAGAACGAAAGAAAGCACAGAGCCCCAGATTTTATGTTGTCCTGGAGAGCTTGCAGAGCACTGGGGAAAAACAGGCAGAGAATTCCCTGCTAGCACCTTCTCTGTGCCTGGGAAACAGAAGTGTTCCCATTGCTTCGCAGAATCGCTTTTGTGCAGAAAACAGTAACAGTTGTTCAGAACGAAGGAAAGCACAGAGCCCCAGATTTTATGTTGTCCTGGAGAGCTTGCAGAGCACTGGGGAAAGGCAGGCAGAGAATTCCCTGCTAGCACCTTCTCTGTGCCTGGGAAGCAGAAGTGTTCACATTGCTTCGCAGAATCGCTTTTGTGCAGAAAACAATAACACTTGTTCAGAACGAAAGAAAGCACAGAGCCCCAGATTTTATGTTGTCCTGGAGAGCTTGCAGAGCACTGGGGAAAAGCAGGCAGAGAATTCCCTGCTAGCACCTTCTCTGTGCCTGGGAAACAGAAGTGTTCCCATTGCTTCGCAGAATCGCTTTTGTGCAGAAAAGAGTAACACTTGTTCAGAACGAAAGAAAGCACAGAGCCCCAGATTTTATGTTGTCCTGGAGAGCTTGCAGAGCACTGGGGAAAAGCAGGCAGAGAATTCCCTGCTAGCACCTTCTCTGTGCCTGGGAAGCAGAAGTGTTCACATTGCTTCGCAGAATCGCTTTTGTGCAGAAAACAGTAACACTTGTTCAGAATGAAAGAAAGCACAGAGCCCCAGATTTTATGTTGTCCTGGAGAGCTTGCAGAGCACTGGGGAAAAGCAGGCAGAGAATTCCCTGCTAGCACCTTCTCTGTGCCTGGGAAACAGAAGTGTTCCCATTGCTTCGCAGAATCGCTTTTGTGCAGAAAACAGTAACACTTGTTCAGAACGAAAGAAAGCACAGAGCCCCAGATTTTATGTTGTCCTGGAGAGCTTGCAGAGCACTGGGGAAAGGCAGGCAGAGAATTCCCTGCTAGCACCTTCTCTGTGCCTGGGAAGCAGAAGTGTTCACATTGCTTCGCAGAATCGCTTTTGTGCAGAAAACAGTAACAGTTGTTCAGAACGAAAGAAAGCACAGAGCCCCAGATTTTATGTTGTCCTGGAGAGCTTGCAGAGCACTGGGGAAAAGCAGGCAGAGAATTCCCTGCTAGCACCTTCTCTGTGCCTGGGAAGCAGAAGTCTTCACATTGCTTCGCAGAATCGCTTTTGTGCAGAAAACAGTAACACTTGTTCAGAACGAAAGAAAGCACAGAGCCCCAGATTTTATGTTGTCCTGGAGAGCTTGCAGAGCACTGGGGAAAAGCAGGCAGAGAATTCCCTGCTAGCACCTTCTCTGTGCCTGGGAAACAGAAGTGTTCCCATTGCTTCGCAGAATCGCTTTTGTGCAGAAAACAGTAACACTTGTTCAGAACGAAAGAAAGCACAGAGCCCCAGATTTTATGTTGTCCTGGAGAGCTTGCAGAGCACTGGGGAAAGGCAGGCAGAGAATTCCCTGCTAGCACCTTCTCTGTGCCTGGGAAGCAGAAGTGTTCACATTGCTTCGCAGAATCGCTTTTGTGCAGAAAACAGTAACACTTGTTCAGAACGAAAGAAAGCACAGAGCCCCAGATTTTATGTTGTCCTGGAGAGCTTGCAGAGCACTGGGGAAAAGCAGGCAGAGAATTCCCTGCTACCACCTTCTCTGTGCCTGGGAAACAGAAGTGTTCACATTGCTTCGCAGAATCGCTTTTGTGCAGAAAACAGTAACAGTTGTTCAGAACGAAAGAAAGCACAGAGCCCCAGATTTTATGTTGTCCTGGAGAGCTTGCAGAGCACTGGGGAAAAGCAGGCAGAGAATTCCCTGCTAGCACCTTCTCTGTGCCTGGGAAGCAGAAGTCTTCACATTGCTTCGCAGAATCGCTTTTGTGCAGAAAACAGTAACACTTGTTCAGAATGAAAGAAAGCACAGAGCCCCAGATTTTATGTTGTCCTGGAGAGCTTGCAGAGCACTGGGGAAAAGCAGGCAGAGAATTCCCTGCTAGCACCTTCTCTGTGCCTGGGAAACAGAAGTGTTCCCATTGCTTCGCAGAATCGCTTTTGTGCAGAAAACAGTAACACTTGTTCAGAACGAAAGAAAGCACAGAGCCCCAGATTTTATGTTGTCCTGGAGAGCTTGCAGAGCACTGGGGAAAGGCAGGCAGAGAATTCCCTGCTAGCACCTTCTCTGTGCCTGGGAAGCAGAAGTGTTCACATTGCTTCGCAGAATCGCTTTTGTGCAGAAAACAGTAACACTTGTTCAGAACGAAAGAAAGCACAGAGCCCCAGATTTTATGTTGTCCTGGAGAGCTTGCAGAGCACTGGGGAAAAGCAGGCAGAGAATTCCCTGCTACCACCTTCTCTGTGCCTGGGAAACAGAAGTGTTCACATTGCTTCGCAGAATCGCTTTTGTGCAGAAAACAGTAACACTTGTTCAGAACGAAGGAAAGCACAGAGCCCCAGATTTTATGTTGTCCTGGAGAGCTTGCAGAGCACTGGGGAAAGGCAGGCAGAGAATTCCCTGCTAGCACCTTCTCTGTGCCTGGGAAGCAGAAGTGTTCCCATTGCTTCGCAGAATCGCTTTTGTGCAGAAAACAATAACACTTGTTCAGAACGAAAGAAAGCACAGAGCCCCAGATTTTATGTTGTCCTGGAGAGCTTGCAGAGCACTGGGGAAAGGCAGGCAGAGAATTCCCTGCTACCACCTTCTCTGTGCTTGGGAAGCAGAAGTGTTCACATTGCTTCGCAGAATCGCTTTTGTGCAGAAAACAGTAACACTTGTTCAGAACGAAAGAAAGCACAGAGCCCCAGATTTTATGTTGTCCTGGAGAGCTTGCAGAGCACTGGGGAAAGGCAGGCAGAGAATTCCCTGCTAGCACCTTCTCTGTGCCTGGGAAGCAGAAGTGTTCACATTGCTTCGCAGAATCGCTTTTGTGCAGAAAACAATAACACTTGTTCAGAACGAAAGAAAGCACAGAGCCCCAGATTTTATGTTGTCCTGGAGAGCTTGCAGAGCACTGGGGAAAGGCAGGCAGAGAATTCCCTGCTAGCACCTTCTCTGTGCCTGGGAAGCAGAAGTGTTCACATTGCTTCGCAGAATCGCTTTTGTGCAGAAAACAGTAACACTTGTTCAGAACGAAAGAAAGCACAGAGCCCCAGATTTTATGTTGTCCTGGAGAGCTTGCAGAGCACTGGGGAAAAGCAGGCAGAGAATTCCCTGCTACCACCTTCTCTGTGCCTGGGAAACAGAAGTGTTCACATTGCTTCGCAGAATCGCTTTTGTGCAGAAAACAGTAACACTTGTTCAGAACGAAAGAAAGCACAGAGCCCCAGATTTTATGTTGTCCTGGAGAGCTTGCAGAGCACTGGGGAAAGGCAGGCAGAGAATTCCCTGCTAGCACCTTCTCTGTGCCTGGGAAGCAGAAGTGTTCACATTGCTTCGCAGAATCGCTTTTGTGCAGAAAACAATAACACTTGTTCAGAACGAAAGAAAGCACAGAGCCCCAGATTTTATGTTGTCCTGGAGAGCTTGCAGAGCACTGGGGAAAAGCAGGCAGAGAATTCCCTGCTAGCACCTTCTCTGTGCCTGGGAAACAGAAGTGTTCCCATTGCTTCGCAGAATCGCTTTTGTGCAGAAAACAGTAACACTTGTTCAGAACGAAAGAAAGCACAGAGCCCCAGATTTTATGTTGTCCTGGAGAGCTTGCAGAGCACTGGGGAAAAGCAGGCAGAGAATTCCCTGCTAGCACCTTCTCTGTGCCTGGGAAGCAGAAGTGTTCACATTGCTTCGCAGAATCGCTTTTGTGCAGAAAACAGTAACACTTGTTCAGAATGAAAGAAAGCACAGAGCCCCAGATTTTATGTTGTCCTGGAGAGCTTGCAGAGCACTGGGGAAAAGCAGGCAGAGAATTCCCTGCTAGCACCTTCTCTGTGCCTGGGAAACAGAAGTGTTCCCATTGCTTCGCAGAATCGCTTTTGTGCAGAAAACAGTAACACTTGTTCAGAACGAAAGAAAGCACAGAGCCCCAGATTTTATGTTGTCCTGGAGAGCTTGCAGAGCACTGGGGAAAGGCAGGCAGAGAATTCCCTGCTAGCACCTTCTCTGTGCCTGGGAAGCAGAAGTGTTCACATTGCTTCGCAGAATCGCTTTTGTGCAGAAAACAGTAACAGTTGTTCAGAACGAAGGAAAGCACAGAGCCCCAGATTTTATGTTGTCCTGGAGAGCTTGCAGAGCACTGGGGAAAGGCAGGCAGAGAATTCCCTGCTAGCACCTTCTCTGTGCCTGGGAAGCAGAAGTGTTCACATTGCTTCGCAGAATCGCTTTTGTGCAGAAAACAGTAACACTTGTTCAGAACGAAAGAAAGCACAGAGCCCCAGATTTTATGTTGTCCTGGAGAGCTTGCAGAGCACTGGGGAAAAACAGGCAGAGAATTCCCTGCTAGCACCTTCTCTGTGCCTGGGAAACAGAAGTGTTCCCATTGCTTCGCAGAATCGCTTTTGTGCAGAAAACAGTAACACTTGTTCAGAACGAAAGAAAGCACAGAGCCCCAGATTTTATGTTGTCCTGGAGAGCTTGCAGAGCACTGGGGAAAGGCAGGCAGAGAATTCCCTGCTAGCACCTTCTCTGTGCCTGGGAAGCAGAAGTGTTCACATTGCTTCGCAGAATCGCTTTTGTGCAGAAAACAATAACACTTGTTCAGAACGAAAGAAAGCACAGAGCCCCAGATTTTATGTTGTCCTGGAGAGCTTGCAGAGCACTGGGGAAAAGCAGGCAGAGAATTCCCTGCTAGCACCTTCTCTGTGCCTGGGAAACAGAAGTGTTCCCATTGCTTCGCAGAATCGCTTTTGTGCAGAAAAGAGTAACACTTGTTCAGAACGAAAGAAAGCACAGAGCCCCAGATTTTATGTTGTCCTGGAGAGCTTGCAGAGCACTGGGGAAAGGCAGGCAGAGAATTCCCTGCTAGCACCTTCTCTGTGCCTGGGAAGCAGAAGTGTTCACATTGCTTCGCAGAATCGCTTTTGTGCAGAAAACAATAACACTTGTTCAGAACGAAAGAAAGCACAGAGCCCCAGATTTTATGTTGTCCTGGAGAGCTTGCAGAGCACTGGGGAAAGGCAGGCAGAGAATTCCCTGCTACCACCTTCTCTGTGCTTGGGAAGCAGAAGTGTTCACATTGCTTCGCAGAATCGCTTTTGTGCAGAAAACAGTAACACTTGTTCAGAACGAAGGAAAGCACAGAGCCCCAGATTTTATGTTGTCCTGGAGAGCTTGCAGAGCACTGGGGAAAGGCAGGCAGAGAATTCCCTGCTAGCACCTTCTCTGTGCCTGGGAAGCAGAAGTGTTCCCATTGCTTCGCAGAATCGCTTTTGTGCAGAAAACAATAACACTTGTTCAGAACGAAAGAAAGCACAGAGCCCCAGATTTTATGTTGTCCTGGAGAGCTTGCAGAGCACTGGGGAAAGGCAGGCAGAGAATTCCCTGCTACCACCTTCTCTGTGCTTGGGAAGCAGAAGTGTTCACATTGCTTCGCAGAATCGCTTTTGTGCAGAAAACAGTAACACTTGTTCAGAACGAAAGAAAGCACAGAGCCCCAGATTTTATGTTGTCCTGGAGAGCTTGCAGAGCACTGGGGAAAGGCAGGCAGAGAATTCCCTGCTAGCACCTTCTCTGTGCCTGGGAAGCAGAAGTGTTCACATTGCTTCGCAGAATCGCTTTTGTGCAGAAAACAATAACACTTGTTCAGAACGAAAGAAAGCACAGAGCCCCAGATTTTATGTTGTCCTGGAGAGCTTGCAGAGCACTGGGGAAAGGCAGGCAGAGAATTCCCTGCTAGCACCTTCTCTGTGCCTGGGAAGCAGAAGTGTTCACATTGCTTCGCAGAATCGCTTTTGTGCAGAAAACAATAACACTTGTTCAGAACGAAAGAAAGCACAGAGCCCCAGATTTTATGTTGTCCTGGAGAGCTTGCAGAGCACTGGGGAAAGGCAGGCAGAGAATTCCCTGCTAGCACCTTCTCTGTGCCTGGGAAGCAGAAGTGTTCCCATTGCTTCGCAGAATCGCTTTTGTGCAGAAAACAGTAACACTTGTTCAGAACGAAAGAAAGCACAGAGCCCCAGATTTTATGTTGTCCTGGAGAGCTTGCAGAGCACTGGGGAAAAGCAGGCAGAGAATTCCCTGCTACCACCTTCTCTGTGCCTGGGAAACAGAAGTGTTCACATTGCTTCGCAGAATCGCTTTTGTGCAGAAAACAGTAACACTTGTTCAGAACGAAGGAAAGCACAGAGCCCCAGATTTTATGTTGTCCTGGAGAGCTTGCAGAGCACTGGGGAAAGGCAGGCAGAGAATTCCCTGCTAGCACCTTCTCTGTGCCTGGGAAGCAGAAGTGTTCACATTGCTTCGCAGAATCGCTTTTGTGCAGAAAAGAGTAACACTTGTTCAGAACGAAAGAAAGCACAGAGCCCCAGATTTTATGTTGTCCTGGAGAGCTTGCAGAGCACTGGGGAAAAGCAGGCAGAGAATTCCCTGCTAGCACCTTCTCTGTGCCTGGGAAACAGAAGTGTTCACATTGCTTCGCAGAATCGCTTTTGTGCAGAAAACAGTAACAGTTGTTCAGAACGAAGGAAAGCACAGAGCCCCAGATTTTATGTTGTCCTGGAGAGCTTGCAGAGCACTGGGGAAAAGCAGGCAGAGAATTCCCTGCTAGCACCTTCTCTGTGCCTGGGAAGCAGAAGTGTTCACATTGCTTCGCAGAATCGCTTTTGTGCAGAAAACAATAACACTTGTTCAGAACGAAAGAAAGCACAGAGCCCCAGATTTTATGTTGTCCTGGAGAGCTTGCAGAGCACTGGGGAAAGGCAGGCAGAGAATTCCCTGCTAGCACCTTCTCTGTGCCTGGGAAGCAGAAGTGTTCACATTGCTTCGCAGAATCGCTTTTGTGCAGAAAACAGTAACAGTTGTTCAGAACGAAGGAAAGCACAGAGCCCCAGATTTTATGTTGTCCTGGAGAGCTTGCAGAGCACTGGGGAAAGGCAGGCAGAGAATTCCCTGCTAGCACCTTCTCTGTGCCTGGGAAGCAGAAGTGTTCACATTGCTTCGCAGAATCGCTTTTGTGCAGAAAACAGTAACACTTGTTCAGAATGAAAGAAAGCACAGAGCCCCAGATTTTATGTTGTCCTGGAGAGCTTGCAGAGCACTGGGGAAAAGCAGGCAGAGAATTCCCTGCTAGCACCTTCTCTGTGCCTGGGAAACAGAAGTGTTCCCATTGCTTCGCAGAATCGCTTTTGTGCAGAAAACAGTAACACTTGTTCAGAACGAAAGAAAGCACAGAGCCCCAGATTTTATGTTGTCCTGGAGAGCTTGCAGAGCACTGGGGAAAGGCAGGCAGAGAATTCCCTGCTAGCACCTTCTCTGTGCCTGGGAAGCAGAAGTGTTCACATTGCTTCGCAGAATCGCTTTTGTGCAGAAAACAGTAACAGTTGTTCAGAACGAAGGAAAGCACAGAGCCCCAGATTTTATGTTGTCCTGGAGAGCTTGCAGAGCACTGGGGAAAGGCAGGCAGAGAATTCCCTGCTACCACCTTCTCTGTGCTTGGGAAGCAGAAGTGTTCACATTGCTTCGCAGAATCGCTTTTGTGCAGAAAACAGTAACACTTGTTCAGAATGAAAGAAAGCACAGAGCCCCAGATTTTATGTTGTCCTGGAGAGCTTGCAGAGCACTGGGGAAAAGCAGGCAGAGAATTCCCTGCTAGCACCTTCTCTGTGCCTGGGAAACAGAAGTGTTCCCATTGCTTCGCAGAATCGCTTTTGTGCAGAAAACAGTAACACTTGTTCAGAACGAAAGAAAGCACAGAGCCCCAGATTTTATGTTGTCCTGGAGAGCTTGCAGAGCACTGGGGAAAGGCAGGCAGAGAATTCCCTGCTAGCACCTTCTCTGTGCCTGGGAAGCAGAAGTGTTCACATTGCTTCGCAGAATCGCTTTTGTGCAGAAAACAGTAACACTTGTTCAGAACGAAGGAAAGCACAGAGCCCCAGATTTTATGTTGTCCTGGAGAGCTTGCAGAGCACTGGGGAAAGGCAGGCAGAGAATTCCCTGCTAGCACCTTCTCTGTGCCTGGGAAGCAGAAGTGTTCACATTGCTTCGCAGAATCGCTTTTGTGCAGAAAACAGTAACACTTGTTCAGAACGAAAGAAAGCACAGAGCCCCAGATTTTATGTTGTCCTGGAGAGCTTGCAGAGCACTGGGGAAAAACAGGCAGAGAATTCCCTGCTAGCACCTTCTCTGTGCCTGGGAAACAGAAGTGTTCCCATTGCTTCGCAGAATCGCTTTTGTGCAGAAAACAGTAACACTTGTTCAGAACGAAAGAAAGCACAGAGCCCCAGATTTTATGTTGTCCTGGAGAGCTTGCAGAGCACTGGGGAAAGGCAGGCAGAGAATTCCCTGCTAGCACCTTCTCTGTGCCTGGGAAGCAGAAGTGTTCACATTGCTTCGCAGAATCGCTTTTGTGCAGAAAACAATAACACTTGTTCAGAACGAAAGAAAGCACAGAGCCCCAGATTTTATGTTGTCCTGGAGAGCTTGCAGAGCACTGGGGAAAAGCAGGCAGAGAATTCCCTGCTACCACCTTCTCTGTGCCTGGGAAACAGAAGTGTTCACATTGCTTCGCAGAATCGCTTTTGTGCAGAAAAGAGTAACACTTGTTCAGAACGAAAGAAAGCACAGAGCCCCAGATTTTATGTTGTCCTGGAGAGCTTGCAGAGCACTGGGGAAAAGCAGGCAGAGAATTCCCTGCTAGCACCTTCTCTGTGCCTGGGAAGCAGAAGTGTTCACATTGCTTCGCAGAATCGCTTTTGTGCAGAAAACAGTAACACTTGTTCAGAATGAAAGAAAGCACAGAGCCCCAGATTTTATGTTGTCCTGGAGAGCTTGCAGAGCACTGGGGAAAAGCAGGCAGAGAATTCCCTGCTAGCACCTTCTCTGTGCCTGGGAAACAGAAGTGTTCCCATTGCTTCGCAGAATCGCTTTTGTGCAGAAAACAGTAACACTTGTTCAGAACGAAAGAAAGCACAGAGCCCCAGATTTTATGTTGTCCTGGAGAGCTTGCAGAGCACTGGGGAAAGGCAGGCAGAGAATTCCCTGCTAGCACCTTCTCTGTGCCTGGGAAGCAGAAGTGTTCACATTGCTTCGCAGAATCGCTTTTGTGCAGAAAACAGTAGCACTTGTTCAGAACGAAAGAAAGCACAGAGCCCCAGATTTTATGTTGTCCTGGAGAGCTTGCAGAGCACTGGGGAAAAGCAGGCAGAGAATTCCCTGCTACCACCTTCTCTGTGCCTGGGAAACAGAAGTGTTCACATTGCTTCGCAGAATCGCTTTTGTGCAGAAAACAGTAACACTTGTTCAGAACGAAGGAAAGCACAGAGCCCCAGATTTTATGTTGTCCTGGAGAGCTTGCAGAGCACTGGGGAAAGGCAGGCAGAGAATTCCCTGCTAGCACCTTCTCTGTGCCTGGGAAGCAGAAGTGTTCACATTGCTTCGCAGAATCGCTTTTGTGCAGAAAACAATAACACTTGTTCAGAACGAAAGAAAGCACAGAGCCCCAGATTTTATGTTGTCCTGGAGAGCTTGCAGAGCACTGGGGAAAGGCAGGCAGAGAATTCCCTGCTAGCACCTTCTCTGTGCCTGGGAAGCAGAAGTGTTCACATTGCTTCGCAGAATCGCTTTTGTGCAGAAAACAATAACACTTGTTCAGAACGAAAGAAAGCACAGAGCCCCAGATTTTATGTTGTCCTGGAGAGCTTGCAGAGCACTGGGGAAAGGCAGGCAGAGAATTCCCTGCTAGCACCTTCTCTGTGCCTGGGAAGCAGAAGTGTTCCCATTGCTTCGCAGAATCGCTTTTGTGCAGAAAACAGTAACACTTGTTCAGAACGAAAGAAAGCACAGAGCCCCAGATTTTATGTTGTCCTGGAGAGCTTGCAGAGCACTGGGGAAAAGCAGGCAGAGAATTCCCTGCTACCACCTTCTCTGTGCCTGGGAAACAGAAGTGTTCACATTGCTTCGCAGAATCGCTTTTGTGCAGAAAACAGTAACACTTGTTCAGAACGAAGGAAAGCACAGAGCCCCAGATTTTATGTTGTCCTGGAGAGCTTGCAGAGCACTGGGGAAAGGCAGGCAGAGAATTCCCTGCTAGCACCTTCTCTGTGCCTGGGAAGCAGAAGTGTTCACATTGCTTCGCAGAATCGCTTTTGTGCAGAAAACAATAACACTTGTTCAGAACGAAAGAAAGCACAGAGCCCCAGATTTTATGTTGTCCTGGAGAGCTTGCAGAGCACTGGGGAAAAGCAGGCAGAGAATTCCCTGCTAGCACCTTCTCTGTGCCTGGGAAACAGAAGTGTTCCCATTGCTTCGCAGAATCGCTTTTGTGCAGAAAACAGTAACACTTGTTCAGAACGAAAGAAAGCACAGAGCCCCAGATTTTATGTTGTCCTGGAGAGCTTGCAGAGCACTGGGGAAAAGCAGGCAGAGAATTCCCTGCTAGCACCTTCTCTGTGCCTGGGAAGCAGAAGTGTTCACATTGCTTCGCAGAATCGCTTTTGTGCAGAAAACAGTAACACTTGTTCAGAATGAAAGAAAGCACAGAGCCCCAGATTTTATGTTGTCCTGGAGAGCTTGCAGAGCACTGGGGAAAAGCAGGCAGAGAATTCCCTGCTAGCACCTTCTCTGTGCCTGGGAAACAGAAGTGTTCCCATTGCTTCGCAGAATCGCTTTTGTGCAGAAAACAGTAACACTTGTTCAGAACGAAAGAAAGCACAGAGCCCCAGATTTTATGTTGTCCTGGAGAGCTTGCAGAGCACTGGGGAAAGGCAGGCAGAGAATTCCCTGCTAGCACCTTCTCTGTGCCTGGGAAGCAGAAGTGTTCACATTGCTTCGCAGAATCGCTTTTGTGCAGAAAACAGTAACACTTGTTCAGAACGAAAGAAAGCACAGAGCCCCAGATTTTATGTTGTCCTGGAGAGCTTGCAGAGCACTGGGGAAAAGCAGGCAGAGAATTCCCTGCTAGCACCTTCTCTGTGCCTGGGAAGCAGAAGTGTTCACATTGCTTCGCAGAATCGCTTTTGTGCAGAAAACAGTAACACTTGTTCAGAATGAAAGAAAGCACAGAGCCCCAGATTTTATGTTGTCCTGGAGAGCTTGCAGAGCACTGGGGAAAAGCAGGCAGAGAATTCCCTGCTAGCACCTTCTCTGTGCCTGGGAAACAGAAGTGTTCCCATTGCTTCGCAGAATCGCTTTTGTGCAGAAAACAGTAACACTTGTTCAGAACGAAAGAAAGCACAGAGCCCCAGATTTTATGTTGTCCTGGAGAGCTTGCAGAGCACTGGGGAAAGGCAGGCAGAGAATTCCCTGCTAGCACCTTCTCTGTGCCTGGGAAGCAGAAGTGTTCACATTGCTTCGCAGAATCGCTTTTGTGCAGAAAACAGTAACAGTTGTTCAGAACGAAGGAAAGCACAGAGCCCCAGATTTTATGTTGTCCTGGAGAGCTTGCAGAGCACTGGGGAAAGGCAGGCAGAGAATTCCCTGCTAGCACCTTCTCTGTGCCTGGGAAGCAGAAGTGTTCACATTGCTTCGCAGAATCGCTTTTGTGCAGAAAACAGTAACACTTGTTCAGAACGAAAGAAAGCACAGAGCCCCAGATTTTATGTTGTCCTGGAGAGCTTGCAGAGCACTGGGGAAAAACAGGCAGAGAATTCCCTGCTAGCACCTTCTCTGTGCCTGGGAAACAGAAGTGTTCCCATTGCTTCGCAGAATCGCTTTTGTGCAGAAAACAGTAACACTTGTTCAGAACGAAAGAAAGCACAGAGCCCCAGATTTTATGTTGTCCTGGAGAGCTTGCAGAGCACTGGGGAAAGGCAGGCAGAGAATTCCCTGCTAGCACCTTCTCTGTGCCTGGGAAGCAGAAGTGTTCACATTGCTTCGCAGAATCGCTTTTGTGCAGAAAACAGTAACACTTGTTCAGAACGAAGGAAAGCACAGAGCCCCAGATTTTATGTTGTCCTGGAGAGCTTGCAGAGCACTGGGGAAAGGCAGGCAGAGAATTCCCTGCTAGCACCTTCTCTGTGCCTGGGAAGCAGAAGTGTTCACATTGCTTCGCAGAATCGCTTTTGTGCAGAAAACAATAACACTTGTTCAGAACGAAAGAAAGCACAGAGCCCCAGATTTTATGTTGTCCTGGAGAGCTTGCAGAGCACTGGGGAAAGGCAGGCAGAGAATTCCCTGCTAGCACCTTCTCTGTGCCTGGGAAGCAGAAGTGTTCACATTGCTTCGCAGAATCGCTTTTGTGCAGAAAACAATAACACTTGTTCAGAACGAAAGAAAGCACAGAGCCCCAGATTTTATGTTGTCCTGGAGAGCTTGCAGAGCACTGGGGAAAGGCAGGCAGAGAATTCCCTGCTAGCACCTTCTCTGTGCCTGGGAAGCAGAAGTGTTCACATTGCTTCGCAGAATCGCTTTTGTGCAGAAAACAATAACACTTGTTCAGAACGAAAGAAAGCACAGAGCCCCAGATTTTATGTTGTCCTGGAGAGCTTGCAGAGCACTGGGGAAAGGCAGGCAGAGAATTCCCTGCTAGCACCTTCTCTGTGCCTGGGAAGCAGAAGTGTTCCCATTGCTTCGCAGAATCGCTTTTGTGCAGAAAACAGTAACACTTGTTCAGAACGAAAGAAAGCACAGAGCCCCAGATTTTATGTTGTCCTGGAGAGCTTGCAGAGCACTGGGGAAAAGCAGGCAGAGAATTCCCTGCTACCACCTTCTCTGTGCCTGGGAAACAGAAGTGTTCACATTGCTTCGCAGAATCGCTTTTGTGCAGAAAACAGTAACACTTGTTCAGAACGAAGGAAAGCACAGAGCCCCAGATTTTATGTTGTCCTGGAGAGCTTGCAGAGCACTGGGGAAAGGCAGGCAGAGAATTCCCTGCTAGCACCTTCTCTGTGCCTGGGAAGCAGAAGTGTTCACATTGCTTCGCAGAATCGCTTTTGTGCAGAAAACAATAACACTTGTTCAGAACGAAAGAAAGCACAGAGCCCCAGATTTTATGTTGTCCTGGAGAGCTTGCAGAGCACTGGGGAAAAGCAGGCAGAGAATTCCCTGCTAGCACCTTCTCTGTGCCTGGGAAACAGAAGTGTTCCCATTGCTTCGCAGAATCGCTTTTGTGCAGAAAACAGTAACACTTGTTCAGAACGAAAGAAAGCACAGAGCCCCAGATTTTATGTTGTCCTGGAGAGCTTGCAGAGCACTGGGGAAAAGCAGGCAGAGAATTCCCTGCTAGCACCTTCTCTGTGCCTGGGAAACAGAAGTGTTCCCATTGCTTCGCAGAATCGCTTTTGTGCAGAAAACAGTAACACTTGTTCAGAACGAAAGAAAGCACAGAGCCCCAGATTTTATGTTGTCCTGGAGAGCTTGCAGAGCACTGGGGAAAGGCAGGCAGAGAATTCCCTGCTAGCACCTTCTCTGTGCCTGGGAAGCAGAAGTGTTCACATTGCTTCGCAGAATCGCTTTTGTGCAGAAAACAGTAACACTTGTTCAGAACGAAAGAAAGCACAGAGCCCCAGATTTTATGTTGTCCTGGAGAGCTTGCAGAGCACTGGGGAAAAGCAGGCAGAGAATTCCCTGCTAGCACCTTCTCTGTGCCTGGGAAGCAGAAGTGTTCACATTGCTTCGCAGAATCGCTTTTGTGCAGAAAACAGTAACACTTGTTCAGAATGAAAGAAAGCACAGAGCCCCAGATTTTATGTTGTCCTGGAGAGCTTGCAGAGCACTGGGGAAAAGCAGGCAGAGAATTCCCTGCTAGCACCTTCTCTGTGCCTGGGAAACAGAAGTGTTCCCATTGCTTCGCAGAATCGCTTTTGTGCAGAAAACAGTAACACTTGTTCAGAACGAAAGAAAGCACAGAGCCCCAGATTTTATGTTGTCCTGGAGAGCTTGCAGAGCACTGGGGAAAGGCAGGCAGAGAATTCCCTGCTAGCACCTTCTCTGTGCCTGGGAAGCAGAAGTGTTCACATTGCTTCGCAGAATCGCTTTTGTGCAGAAAACAGTAACAGTTGTTCAGAACGAAGGAAAGCACAGAGCCCCAGATTTTATGTTGTCCTGGAGAGCTTGCAGAGCACTGGGGAAAGGCAGGCAGAGAATTCCCTGCTAGCACCTTCTCTGTGCCTGGGAAGCAGAAGTGTTCACATTGCTTCGCAGAATCGCTTTTGTGCAGAAAACAGTAACACTTGTTCAGAACGAAAGAAAGCACAGAGCCCCAGATTTTATGTTGTCCTGGAGAGCTTGCAGAGCACTGGGGAAAAACAGGCAGAGAATTCCCTGCTAGCACCTTCTCTGTGCCTGGGAAACAGAAGTGTTCCCATTGCTTCGCAGAATCGCTTTTGTGCAGAAAACAGTAACACTTGTTCAGAACGAAAGAAAGCACAGAGCCCCAGATTTTATGTTGTCCTGGAGAGCTTGCAGAGCACTGGGGAAAGGCAGGCAGAGAATTCCCTGCTAGCACCTTCTCTGTGCCTGGGAAGCAGAAGTGTTCACATTGCTTCGCAGAATCGCTTTTGTGCAGAAAACAATAACACTTGTTCAGAACGAAAGAAAGCACAGAGCCCCAGATTTTATGTTGTCCTGGAGAGCTTGCAGAGCACTGGGGAAAAGCAGGCAGAGAATTCCCTGCTACCACCTTCTCTGTGCCTGGGAAACAGAAGTGTTCACATTGCTTCGCAGAATCGCTTTTGTGCAGAAAAGAGTAACACTTGTTCAGAACGAAAGAAAGCACAGAGCCCCAGATTTTATGTTGTCCTGGAGAGCTTGCAGAGCACTGGGGAAAAGCAGGCAGAGAATTCCCTGCTAGCACCTTCTCTGTGCCTGGGAAGCAGAAGTGTTCACATTGCTTCGCAGAATCGCTTTTGTGCAGAAAACAGTAACACTTGTTCAGAACGAAAGAAAGCACAGAGCCCCAGATTTTATGTTGTCCTGGAGAGCTTGCAGAGCACTGGGGAAAAGCAGGCAGAGAATTCCCTGCTACCACCTTCTCTGTGCCTGGGAAACAGAAGTGTTCACATTGCTTCGCAGAATCGCTTTTGTGCAGAAAACAGTAACACTTGTTCAGAACGAAGGAAAGCACAGAGCCCCAGATTTTATGTTGTCCTGGAGAGCTTGCAGAGCACTGGGGAAAGGCAGGCAGAGAATTCCCTGCTAGCACCTTCTCTGTGCCTGGGAAGCAGAAGTGTTCACATTGCTTCGCAGAATCGCTTTTGTGCAGAAAACAGTAGCACTTGTTCAGAACGAAAGAAAGCACAGAGCCCCAGATTTTATGTTGTCCTGGAGAGCTTGCAGAGCACTGGGGAAAAGCAGGCAGAGAATTCCCTGCTACCACCTTCTCTGTGCCTGGGAAACAGAAGTGTTCACATTGCTTCGCAGAATCGCTTTTGTGCAGAAAACAGTAACACTTGTTCAGAACGAAGGAAAGCACAGAGCCCCAGATTTTATGTTGTCCTGGAGAGCTTGCAGAGCACTGGGGAAAGGCAGGCAGAGAATTCCCTGCTAGCACCTTCTCTGTGCCTGGGAAGCAGAAGTGTTCACATTGCTTCGCAGAATCGCTTTTGTGCAGAAAACAATAACACTTGTTCAGAACGAAAGAAAGCACAGAGCCCCAGATTTTATGTTGTCCTGGAGAGCTTGCAGAGCACTGGGGAAAGGCAGGCAGAGAATTCCCTGCTAGCACCTTCTCTGTGCCTGGGAAGCAGAAGTGTTCCCATTGCTTCGCAGAATCGCTTTTGTGCAGAAAACAATAACACTTGTTCAGAACGAAAGAAAGCACAGAGCCCCAGATTTTATGTTGTCCTGGAGAGCTTGCAGAGCACTGGGGAAAGGCAGGCAGAGAATTCCCTGCTACCACCTTCTCTGTGCCTGGGAAGCAGAAGTGTTCACATTGCTTCGCAGAATCGCTTTTGTGCAGAAAACAGTAACACTTGTTCAGAACGAAAGAAAGCACAGAGCCCCAGATTTTATGTTGTCCTGGAGAGCTTGCAGAGCACTGGGGAAAAGCAGGCAGAGAATTCCCTGCTACCACCTTCTCTGTGCCTGGGAAACAGAAGTGTTCACATTGCTTCGCAGAATCGCTTTTGTGCAGAAAACAGTAACACTTGTTCAGAACGAAGGAAAGCACAGAGCCCCAGATTTTATGTTGTCCTGGAGAGCTTGCAGAGCACTGGGGAAAGGCAGGCAGAGAATTCCCTGCTAGCACCTTCTCTGTGCCTGGGAAGCAGAAGTGTTCACATTGCTTCGCAGAATCGCTTTTGTGCAGAAAACAATAACACTTGTTCAGAACGAAAGAAAGCACAGAGCCCCAGATTTTATGTTGTCCTGGAGAGCTTGCAGAGCACTGGGGAAAAGCAGGCAGAGAATTCCCTGCTAGCACCTTCTCTGTGCCTGGGAAACAGAAGTGTTCCCATTGCTTCGCAGAATCGCTTTTGTGCAGAAAACAGTAACACTTGTTCAGAACGAAAGAAAGCACAGAGCCCCAGATTTTATGTTGTCCTGGAGAGCTTGCAGAGCACTGGGGAAAAGCAGGCAGAGAATTCCCTGCTAGCACCTTCTCTGTGCCTGGGAAGCAGAAGTGTTCACATTGCTTCGCAGAATCGCTTTTGTGCAGAAAACAGTAACACTTGTTCAGAATGAAAGAAAGCACAGAGCCCCAGATTTTATGTTGTCCTGGAGAGCTTGCAGAGCACTGGGGAAAAGCAGGCAGAGAATTCCCTGCTAGCACCTTCTCTGTGCCTGGGAAACAGAAGTGTTCCCATTGCTTCGCAGAATCGCTTTTGTGCAGAAAACAGTAACACTTGTTCAGAACGAAAGAAAGCACAGAGCCCCAGATTTTATGTTGTCCTGGAGAGCTTGCAGAGCACTGGGGAAAGGCAGGCAGAGAATTCCCTGCTAGCACCTTCTCTGTGCCTGGGAAGCAGAAGTGTTCACATTGCTTCGCAGAATCGCTTTTGTGCAGAAAACAGTAACAGTTGTTCAGAACGAAGGAAAGCACAGAGCCCCAGATTTTATGTTGTCCTGGAGAGCTTGCAGAGCACTGGGGAAAGGCAGGCAGAGAATTCCCTGCTAGCACCTTCTCTGTGCCTGGGAAGCAGAAGTGTTCACATTGCTTCGCAGAATCGCTTTTGTGCAGAAAACAGTAACACTTGTTCAGAACGAAAGAAAGCACAGAGCCCCAGATTTTATGTTGTCCTGGAGAGCTTGCAGAGCACTGGGGAAAAACAGGCAGAGAATTCCCTGCTAGCACCTTCTCTGTGCCTGGGAAACAGAAGTGTTCCCATTGCTTCGCAGAATCGCTTTTGTGCAGAAAACAGTAACACTTGTTCAGAACGAAAGAAAGCACAGAGCCCCAGATTTTATGTTGTCCTGGAGAGCTTGCAGAGCACTGGGGAAAGGCAGGCAGAGAATTCCCTGCTAGCACCTTCTCTGTGCCTGGGAAGCAGAAGTGTTCACATTGCTTCGCAGAATCGCTTTTGTGCAGAAAACAATAACACTTGTTCAGAACGAAAGAAAGCACAGAGCCCCAGATTTTATGTTGTCCTGGAGAGCTTGCAGAGCACTGGGGAAAAGCAGGCAGAGAATTCCCTGCTAGCACCTTCTCTGTGCCTGGGAAACAGAAGTGTTCCCATTGCTTCGCAGAATCGCTTTTGTGCAGAAAAGAGTAACACTTGTTCAGAACGAAAGAAAGCACAGAGCCCCAGATTTTATGTTGTCCTGGAGAGCTTGCAGAGCACTGGGGAAAAGCAGGCAGAGAATTCCCTGCTACCACCTTCTCTGTGCCTGGGAAGCAGAAGTGTTCACATTGCTTCGCAGAATCGCTTTTGTGCAGAAAACAGTAACACTTGTTCAGAATGAAAGAAAGCACAGAGCCCCAGATTTTATGTTGTCCTGGAGAGCTTGCAGAGCACTGGGGAAAAGCAGGCAGAGAATTCCCTGCTAGCACCTTCTCTGTGCCTGGGAAACAGAAGTGTTCCCATTGCTTCGCAGAATCGCTTTTGTGCAGAAAACAGTAACACTTGTTCAGAACGAAAGAAAGCACAGAGCCCCAGATTTTATGTTGTCCTGGAGAGCTTGCAGAGCACTGGGGAAAGGCAGGCAGAGAATTCCCTGCTAGCACCTTCTCTGTGCCTGGGAAGCAGAAGTGTTCCCATTGCTTCGCAGAATCGCTTTTGTGCAGAAAACAGTAACAGTTGTTCAGAACGAAAGAAAGCACAGAGCCCCAGATTTTATGTTGTCCTGGAGAGCTTGCAGAGCACTGGGGAAAAGCAGGCAGAGAATTCCCTGCTAGCACCTTCTCTGTGCCTGGGAAGCAGAAGTCTTCACATTGCTTCGCAGAATCGCTTTTGTGCAGAAAACAGTAACACTTGTTCAGAATGAAAGAAAGCACAGAGCCCCAGATTTTATGTTGTCCTGGAGAGCTTGCAGAGCACTGGGGAAAAGCAGGCAGAGAATTCCCTGCTACCACCTTCTCTGTGCCTGGGAAACAGAAGTGTTCCCATTGCTTCGCAGAATCGCTTTTGTGCAGAAAACAGTAACACTTGTTCAGAACGAAAGAAAGCACAGAGCCCCAGATTTTATGTTGTCCTGGAGAGCTTGCAGAGCACTGGGGAAAGGCAGGCAGAGAATTCCCTGCTAGCACCTTCTCTGTGCCTGGGAAGCAGAAGTGTTCACATTGCTTCGCAGAATCGCTTTTGTGCAGAAAACAGTAACACTTGTTCAGAACGAAAGAAAGCACAGAGCCCCAGATTTTATGTTGTCCTGGAGAGCTTGCAGAGCACTGGGGAAAAGCAGGCAGAGAATTCCCTGCTACCACCTTCTCTGTGCCTGGGAAACAGAAGTGTTCACATTGCTTCGCAGAATCGCTTTTGTGCAGAAAACAGTAACAGTTGTTCAGAACGAAGGAAAGCACAGAGCCCCAGATTTTATGTTGTCCTGGAGAGCTTGCAGAGCACTGGGGAAAAGCAGGCAGAGAATTCCCTGCTAGCACCTTCTCTGTGCCTGGGAAGCAGAAGTGTTCACATTGCTTCGCAGAATCGCTTTTGTGCAGAAAACAATAATACTTGTTCAGAACGAAAGAAAGCACAGAGCCCCAGATTTTATGTTGTCCTGGAGAGCTTGCAGAGCACTGGGGAAAGGCAGGCAGAGAATTCCCTGCTACCACCTTCTCTGTGCTTGGGAAGCAGAAGTGTTCACATTGCTTCGCAGAATCGCTTTTGTGCAGAAAACAGTAACACTTGTTCAGAACGAAAGAAAGCACAGAGCCCCAGATTTTATGTTGTCCTGGAGAGCTTGCAGAGCACTGGGGAAAGGCAGGCAGAGAATTCCCTGCTAGCACCTTCTCTGTGCCTGGGAAACAGAAGTGTTCCCATTGCTTCGCAGAATCGCTTTTGTGCAGAAAACAGTAACACTTGTTCAGAACGAAAGAAAGCACAGAGCCCCAGATTTTATGTTGTCCTGGAGAGCTTGCAGAGCACTGGGGAAAGGCAGGCAGAGAATTCCCTGCTAGCACCTTCTCTGTGCCTGGGAAGCAGAAGTGTTCACATTGCTTCGCAGAATCGCTTTTGTGCAGAAAACAGTAGCACTTGTTCAGAACGAAAGAAAGCACAGAGCCCCAGATTTTATGTTGTCCTGGAGAGCTTGCAGAGCACTGGGGAAAAGCAGGCAGAGAATTCCCTGCTACCACCTTCTCTGTGCCTGGGAAACAGAAGTGTTCACATTGCTTCGCAGAATCGCTTTTGTGCAGAAAACAGTAACACTTGTTCAGAACGAAAGAAAGCACAGAGCCCCAGATTTTATGTTGTCCTGGAGAGCTTGCAGAGCACTGGGGAAAGGCAGGCAGAGAATTCCCTGCTAGCACCTTCTCTGTGCCTGGGAAGCAGAAGTGTTCACATTGCTTCGCAGAATCGCTTTTGTGCAGAAAACAATAACACTTGTTCAGAACGAAAGAAAGCACAGAGCCCCAGATTTTATGTTGTCCTGGAGAGCTTGCAGAGCACTGGGGAAAGGCAGGCAGAGAATTCCCTGCTACCACCTTCTCTGTGCTTGGGAAGCAGAAGTGTTCACATTGCTTCGCAGAATCGCTTTTGTGCAGAAAACAGTAACACTTGTTCAGAACGAAAGAAAGCACAGAGCCCCAGATTTTATGTTGTCCTGGAGAGCTTGCAGAGCACTGGGGAAAGGCAGGCAGAGAATTCCCTGCTACCACCTTCTCTGTGCTTGGGAAGCAGAAGTGTTCACATTGCTTCGCAGAATCGCTTTTGTGCAGAAAACAGTAACACTTGTTCAGAACGAAAGAAAGCACAGAGCCCCAGATTTTATGTTGTCCTGGAGAGCTTGCAGAGCACTGGGGAAAAGCAGGCAGAGAATTCCCTGCTAGCACCTTCTCTGTGCCTGGGAAACAGAAGTGTTCCCATTGCTTCGCAGAATCGCTTTTGTGCAGAAAACAGTAACACTTGTTCAGAACGAAAGAAAGCACAGAGCCCCAGATTTTATGTTGTCCTGGAGAGCTTGCAGAGCACTGGGGAAAAGCAGGCAGAGAATTCCCTGCTAGCACCTTCTCTGTGCCTGGGAAGCAGAAGTGTTCACATTGCTTCGCAGAATCGCTTTTGTGCAGAAAACAGTAACACTTGTTCAGAACGAAAGAAAGCACAGAGCCCCAGATTTTATGTTGTCCTGGAGAGCTTGCAGAGCACTGGGGAAAAGCAGGCAGAGAATTCCCTGCTAGCACCTTCTCTGTGCCTGGGAAACAGAAGTGTTCCCATTGCTTCGCAGAATCGCTTTTGTGCAGAAAACAGTAACACTTGTTCAGAACGAAAGAAAGCACAGAGCCCCAGATTTTATGTTGTCCTGGAGAGCTTGCAGAGCACTGGGGAAAGGCAGGCAGAGAATTCCCTGCTAGCACCTTCTCTGTGCCTGGGAAGCAGAAGTGTTCACATTGCTTCGCAGAATCGCTTTTGTGCAGAAAACAGTAACAGTTGTTCAGAACGAAGGAAAGCACAGAGCCCCAGATTTTATGTTGTCCTGGAGAGCTTGCAGAGCACTGGGGAAAGGCAGGCAGAGAATTCCCTGCTAGCACCTTCTCTGTGCCTGGGAAGCAGAAGTGTTCACATTGCTTCGCAGAATCGCTTTTGTGCAGAAAACAGTAACACTTGTTCAGAACGAAAGAAAGCACAGAGCCCCAGATTTTATGTTGTCCTGGAGAGCTTGCAGAGCACTGGGGAAAAGCAGGCAGAGAATTCCCTGCTACCACCTTCTCTGTGCCTGGGAAACAGAAGTGTTCCCATTGCTTCGCAGAATCGCTTTTGTGCAGAAAACAGTAACACTTGTTCAGAACGAAAGAAAGCACAGAGCCCCAGATTTTATGTTGTCCTGGAGAGCTTGCAGAGCACTGGGGAAAGGCAGGCAGAGAATTCCCTGCTAGCACCTTCTCTGTGCCTGGGAAGCAGAAGTGTTCACATTGCTTCGCAGAATCGCTTTTGTGCAGAAAACAATAACACTTGTTCAGAACGAAAGAAAGCACAGAGCCCCAGATTTTATGTTGTCCTGGAGAGCTTGCAGAGCACTGGGGAAAAGCAGGCAGAGAATTCCCTGCTACCACCTTCTCTGTGCCTGGGAAACAGAAGTGTTCACATTGCTTCGCAGAATCGCTTTTGTGCAGAAAAGAGTAACACTTGTTCAGAACGAAAGAAAGCACAGAGCCCCAGATTTTATGTTGTCCTGGAGAGCTTGCAGAGCACTGGGGAAAAGCAGGCAGAGAATTCCCTGCTAGCACCTTCTCTGTGCCTGGGAAGCAGAAGTGTTCACATTGCTTCGCAGAATCGCTTTTGTGCAGAAAACAGTAACACTTGTTCAGAACGAAAGAAAGCACAGAGCCCCAGATTTTATGTTGTCCTGGAGAGCTTGCAGAGCACTGGGGAAAAGCAGGCAGAGAATTCCCTGCTACCACCTTCTCTGTGCCTGGGAAACAGAAGTGTTCACATTGCTTCGCAGAATCGCTTTTGTGCAGAAAACAGTAACACTTGTTCAGAACGAAGGAAAGCACAGAGCCCCAGATTTTATGTTGTCCTGGAGAGCTTGCAGAGCACTGGGGAAAAGCAGGCAGAGAATTCCCTGCTAGCACCTTCTCTGTGCCTGGGAAACAGAAGTGTTCCCATTGCTTCGCAGAATCGCTTTTGTGCAGAAAACAGTAACACTTGTTCAGAACGAAAGAAAGCACAGAGCCCCAGATTTTATGTTGTCCTGGAGAGCTTGCAGAGCACTGGGGAAAAGCAGGCAGAGAATTCCCTGCTACCACCTTCTCTGTGCCTGGGAAGCAGAAGTGTTCACATTGCTTCGCAGAATCGCTTTTGTGCAGAAAACAGTAACACTTGTTCAGAACGAAGGAAAGCACAGAGCCCCAGATTTTATGTTGTCCTGGAGAGCTTGCAGAGCACTGGGGAAAGGCAGGCAGAGAATTCCCTGCTAGCACCTTCTCTGTGCCTGGGAAGCAGAAGTGTTCACATTGCTTCGCAGAATCGCTTTTGTGCAGAAAACAATAACACTTGTTCAGAACGAAAGAAAGCACAGAGCCCCAGATTTTATGTTGTCCTGGAGAGCTTGCAGAGCACTGGGGAAAGGCAGGCAGAGAATTCCCTGCTAGCACCTTCTCTGTGCCTGGGAAGCAGAAGTGTTCACATTGCTTCGCAGAATCGCTTTTGTGCAGAAAACAGTAACACTTGTTCAGAACGAAAGAAAGCACAGAGCCCCAGATTTTATGTTGTCCTGGAGAGCTTGCAGAGCACTGGGGAAAAGCAGGCAGAGAATTCCCTGCTACCACCTTCTCTGTGCCTGGGAAACAGAAGTGTTCACATTGCTTCGCAGAATCGCTTTTGTGCAGAAAACAGTAACAGTTGTTCAGAACGAAGGAAAGCACAGAGCCCCAGATTTTATGTTGTCCTGGAGAGCTTGCAGAGCACTGGGGAAAAGCAGGCAGAGAATTCCCTGCTAGCACCTTCTCTGTGCCTGGGAAGCAGAAGTGTTCACATTGCTTCGCAGAATCGCTTTTGTGCAGAAAACAATAACACTTGTTCAGAACGAAAGAAAGCACAGAGCCCCAGATTTTATGTTGTCCTGGAGAGCTTGCAGAGCACTGGGGAAAGGCAGGCAGAGAATTCCCTGCTACCACCTTCTCTGTGCTTGGGAAGCAGAAGTGTTCACATTGCTTCGCAGAATCGCTTTTGTTCAGAAAACAGTAACACTTGTTCAGAACGAAAGAAAGCACAGAGCCCCAGATTTTATGTTGTCCTGGAGAGCTTGCAGAGCACTGGGGAAAGGCAGGCAGAGAATTCCCTGCTAGCACCTTCTCTGTGCCTGGGAAACAGAAGTGTTCCCATTGCTTCGCAGAATCGCTTTTGTGCAGAAAACAGTAACACTTGTTCAGAACGAAAGAAAGCACAGAGCCCCAGATTTTATGTTGTCCTGGAGAGCTTGCAGAGCACTGGGGAAAGGCAGGCAGAGAATTCCCTGCTAGCACCTTCTCTGTGCCTGGGAAGCAGAAGTGTTCACATTGCTTCGCAGAATCGCTTTTGTGCAGAAAACAGTAGCACTTGTTCAGAACGAAAGAAAGCACAGAGCCCCAGATTTTATGTTGTCCTGGAGAGCTTGCAGAGCACTGGGGAAAAGCAGGCAGAGAATTCCCTGCTACCACCTTCTCTGTGCCTGGGAAACAGAAGTGTTCACATTGCTTCGCAGAATCGCTTTTGTGCAGAAAACAGTAACACTTGTTCAGAACGAAAGAAAGCACAGAGCCCCAGATTTTATGTTGTCCTGGAGAGCTTGCAGAGCACTGGGGAAAGGCAGGCAGAGAATTCCCTGCTAGCACCTTCTCTGTGCCTGGGAAGCAGAAGTGTTCACATTGCTTCGCAGAATCGCTTTTGTGCAGAAAACAATAACACTTGTTCAGAACGAAAGAAAGCACAGAGCCCCAGATTTTATGTTGTCCTGGAGAGCTTGCAGAGCACTGGGGAAAGGCAGGCAGAGAATTCCCTGCTACCACCTTCTCTGTGCTTGGGAAGCAGAAGTGTTCACATTGCTTCGCAGAATCGCTTTTGTGCAGAAAACAGTAACACTTGTTCAGAACGAAAGAAAGCACAGAGCCCCAGATTTTATGTTGTCCTGGAGAGCTTGCAGAGCACTGGGGAAAGGCAGGCAGAGAATTCCCTGCTACCACCTTCTCTGTGCCTGGGAAGCAGAAGTGTTCACATTGCTTCGCAGAATCGCTTTTGTGCAGAAAACAGTAACAGTTGTTCAGAACGAAGGAAAGCACAGAGCCCCAGATTTTATGTTGTCCTGGAGAGCTTGCAGAGCACTGGGGAAAGGCAGGCAGAGAATTCCCTGCTAGCACCTTCTCTGTGCCTGGGAAGCAGAAGTGTTCACATTGCTTCGCAGAATCGCTTTTGTGCAGAAAACAGTAACACTTGTTCAGAACGAAAGAAAGCACAGAGCCCCAGATTTTATGTTGTCCTGGAGAGCTTGCAGAGCACTGGGGAAAAACAGGCAGAGAATTCCCTGCTAGCACCTTCTCTGTGCCTGGGAAACAGAAGTGTTCACATTGCTTCGCAGAATCGCTTTTGTGCAGAAAACAGTAACACTTGTTCAGAACGAAAGAAAGCACAGAGCCCCAGATTTTATGTTGTCCTGGAGAGCTTGCAGAGCACTGGGGAAAGGCAGGCAGAGAATTCCCTGCTAGCACCTTCTCTGTGCCTGGGAAGCAGAAGTGTTCACATTGCTTCGCAGAATCGCTTTTGTGCAGAAAACAATAACACTTGTTCAGAACGAAAGAAAGCACAGAGCCCCAGATTTTATGTTGTCCTGGAGAGCTTGCAGAGCACTGGGGAAAAGCAGGCAGAGAATTCCCTGCTACCACCTTCTCTGTGCCTGGGAAACAGAAGTGTTCACATTGCTTCGCAGAATCGCTTTTGTGCAGAAAAGAGTAACACTTGTTCAGAACGAAAGAAAGCACAGAGCCCCAGATTTTATGTTGTCCTGGAGAGCTTGCAGAGCACTGGGGAAAAGCAGGCAGAGAATTCCCTGCTAGCACCTTCTCTGTGCCTGGGAAGCAGAAGTGTTCACATTGCTTCGCAGAATCGCTTTTGTGCAGAAAACAGTAACACTTGTTCAGAACGAAAGAAAGCACAGAGCCCCAGATTTTATGTTGTCCTGGAGAGCTTGCAGAGCACTGGGGAAAAGCAGGCAGAGAATTCCCTGCTACCACCTTCTCTGTGCCTGGGAAACAGAAGTGTTCACATTGCTTCGCAGAATCGCTTTTGTGCAGAAAACAATAACACTTGTTCAGAACGAAGGAAAGCACAGAGCCCCAGATTTTATGTTGTCCTGGAGAGCTTGCAGAGCACTGGGGAAAGGCAGGCAGAGAATTCCCTGCTAGCACCTTCTCTGTGCCTGGGAAGCAGAAGTGTTCACATTGCTTCGCAGAATCGCTTTTGTGCAGAAAACAGTAACACTTGTTCAGAACGAAAGAAAGCACAGAGCCCCAGATTTTATGTTGTCCTGGAGAGCTTGCAGAGCACTGGGGAAAAGCAGGCAGAGAATTCCCTGCTACCACCTTCTCTGTGCCTGGGAAACAGAAGTGTTCACATTGCTTCGCAGAATCGCTTTTGTGCAGAAAACAGTAACACTTGTTCAGAACGAAGGAAAGCACAGAGCCCCAGATTTTATGTTGTCCTGGAGAGCTTGCAGAGCACTGGGGAAAGGCAGGCAGAGAATTCCCTGCTAGCACCTTCTCTGTGCCTGGGAAGCAGAAGTGTTCACATTGCTTCGCAGAATCGCTTTTGTGCAGAAAACAATAACACTTGTTCAGAACGAAAGAAAGCACAGAGCCCCAGATTTTATGTTGTCCTGGAGAGCTTGCAGAGCACTGGGGAAAGGCAGGCAGAGAATTCCCTGCTAGCACCTTCTCTGTGCCTGGGAAGCAGAAGTGTTCACATTGCTTCGCAGAATCGCTTTTGTGCAGAAAACAGTAACAGTTGTTCAGAACGAAGGAAAGCACAGAGCCCCAGATTTTATGTTGTCCTGGAGAGCTTGCAGAGCACTGGGGAAAGGCAGGCAGAGAATTCCCTGCTAGCACCTTCTCTGTGCCTGGGAAGCAGAAGTGTTCACATTGCTTCGCAGAATCGCTTTTGTGCAGAAAACAGTAACACTTGTTCAGAACGAAAGAAAGCACAGAGCCCCAGATTTTATGTTGTCCTGGAGAGCTTGCAGAGCACTGGGGAAAAACAGGCAGAGAATTCCCTGCTAGCACCTTCTCTGTGCCTGGGAAACAGAAGTGTTCCCATTGCTTCGCAGAATCGCTTTTGTGCAGAAAACAGTAACACTTGTTCAGAACGAAAGAAAGCACAGAGCCCCAGATTTTATGTTGTCCTGGAGAGCTTGCAGAGCACTGGGGAAAGGCAGGCAGAGAATTCCCTGCTAGCACCTTCTCTGTGCCTGGGAAGCAGAAGTGTTCACATTGCTTCGCAGAATCGCTTTTGTGCAGAAAACAATAACACTTGTTCAGAACGAAAGAAAGCACAGAGCCCCAGATTTTATGTTGTCCTGGAGAGCTTGCAGAGCACTGGGGAAAAGCAGGCAGAGAATTCCCTGCTAGCACCTTCTCTGTGCCTGGGAAACAGAAGTGTTCCCATTGCTTCGCAGAATCGCTTTTGTGCAGAAAACAGTAACACTTGTTCAGAACGAAAGAAAGCACAGAGCCCCAGATTTTATGTTGTCCTGGAGAGCTTGCAGAGCACTGGGGAAAAGCAGGCAGAGAATTCCCTGCTACCACCTTCTCTGTGCCTGGGAAGCAGAAGTGTTCACATTGCTTCGCAGAATCGCTTTTGTGCAGAAAACAGTAACACTTGTTCAGAATGAAAGAAAGCACAGAGCCCCAGATTTTATGTTGTCCTGGAGAGCTTGCAGAGCACTGGGGAAAAGCAGGCAGAGAATTCCCTGCTAGCACCTTCTCTGTGCCTGGGAAACAGAAGTGTTCCCATTGCTTCGCAGAATCGCTTTTGTGCAGAAAACAGTAACACTTGTTCAGAACGAAAGAAAGCACAGAGCCCCAGATTTTATGTTGTCCTGGAGAGCTTGCAGAGCACTGGGGAAAGGCAGGCAGAGAATTCCCTGCTAGCACCTTCTCTGTGCCTGGGAAGCAGAAGTGTTCACATTGCTTCGCAGAATCGCTTTTGTGCAGAAAACAGTAACAGTTGTTCAGAACGAAAGAAAGCACAGAGCCCCAGATTTTATGTTGTCCTGGAGAGCTTGCAGAGCACTGGGGAAAAGCAGGCAGAGAATTCCCTGCTAGCACCTTCTCTGTGCCTGGGAAGCAGAAGTCTTCACATTGCTTCGCAGAATCGCTTTTGTGCAGAAAACAGTAACACTTGTTCAGAATGAAAGAAAGCACAGAGCCCCAGATTTTATGTTGTCCTGGAGAGCTTGCAGAGCACTGGGGAAAAGCAGGCAGAGAATTCCCTGCTACCACCTTCTCTGTGCCTGGGAAACAGAAGTGTTCCCATTGCTTCGCAGAATCGCTTTTGTGCAGAAAACAGTAACACTTGTTCAGAACGAAAGAAAGCACAGAGCCCCAGATTTTATGTTGTCCTGGAGAGCTTGCAGAGCACTGGGGAAAGGCAGGCAGAGAATTCCCTGCTAGCACCTTCTCTGTGCCTGGGAAGCAGAAGTGTTCACATTGCTTCGCAGAATCGCTTTTGTGCAGAAAACAGTAACACTTGTTCAGAACGAAAGAAAGCACAGAGCCCCAGATTTTATGTTGTCCTGGAGAGCTTGCAGAGCACTGGGGAAAAGCAGGCAGAGAATTCCCTGCTACCACCTTCTCTGTGCCTGGGAAACAGAAGTGTTCACATTGCTTCGCAGAATCGCTTTTGTGCAGAAAACAGTAACAGTTGTTCAGAACGAAGGAAAGCACAGAGCCCCAGATTTTATGTTGTCCTGGAGAGCTTGCAGAGCACTGGGGAAAAGCAGGCAGAGAATTCCCTGCTAGCACCTTCTCTGTGCCTGGGAAGCAGAAGTGTTCACATTGCTTCGCAGAATCGCTTTTGTGCAGAAAACAATAACACTTGTTCAGAACGAAAGAAAGCACAGAGCCCCAGATTTTATGTTGTCCTGGAGAGCTTGCAGAGCACTGGGGAAAGGCAGGCAGAGAATTCCCTGCTACCACCTTCTCTGTGCTTGGGAAGCAGAAGTGTTCACATTGCTTCGCAGAATCGCTTTTGTGCAGAAAACAGTAACACTTGTTCAGAACGAAAGAAAGCACAGAGCCCCAGATTTTATGTTGTCCTGGAGAGCTTGCAGAGCACTGGGGAAAGGCAGGCAGAGAATTCCCTGCTAGCACCTTCTCTGTGCCTGGGAAACAGAAGTGTTCCCATTGCTTCGCAGAATCGCTTTTGTGCAGAAAACAGTAACACTTGTTCAGAACGAAAGAAAGCACAGAGCCCCAGATTTTATGTTGTCCTGGAGAGCTTGCAGAGCACTGGGGAAAGGCAGGCAGAGAATTCCCTGCTAGCACCTTCTCTGTGCCTGGGAAGCAGAAGTGTTCACATTGCTTCGCAGAATCGCTTTTGTGCAGAAAACAGTAGCACTTGTTCAGAACGAAAGAAAGCACAGAGCCCCAGATTTTATGTTGTCCTGGAGAGCTTGCAGAGCACTGGGGAAAAGCAGGCAGAGAATTCCCTGCTACCACCTTCTCTGTGCCTGGGAAACAGAAGTGTTCACATTGCTTCGCAGAATCGCTTTTGTGCAGAAAACAGTAACACTTGTTCAGAACGAAAGAAAGCACAGAGCCCCAGATTTTATGTTGTCCTGGAGAGCTTGCAGAGCACTGGGGAAAGGCAGGCAGAGAATTCCCTGCTAGCACCTTCTCTGTGCCTGGGAAGCAGAAGTGTTCACATTGCTTCGCAGAATCGCTTTTGTGCAGAAAACAATAACACTTGTTCAGAACGAAAGAAAGCACAGAGCCCCAGATTTTATGTTGTCCTGGAGAGCTTGCAGAGCACTGGGGAAAGGCAGGCAGAGAATTCCCTGCTACCACCTTCTCTGTGCTTGGGAAGCAGAAGTGTTCACATTGCTTCGCAGAATCGCTTTAGTGCAGAAAACAGTAACACTTGTTCAGAACGAAAGAAAGCACAGAGCCCCAGATTTTATGTTGTCCTGGAGAGCTTGCAGAGCACTGGGGAAAGGCAGGCAGAGAATTCCCTGCTACCACCTTCTCTGTGCTTGGGAAGCAGAAGTGTTCACATTGCTTCGCAGAATCGCTTTTGTGCAGAAAACAGTAACACTTGTTCAGAACGAAAGAAAGCACAGAGCCCCAGATTTTATGTTGTCCTGGCACTGGGGAAAGGCAGGCAGAGAATTCCCTGCTAGCACCTTCTCTGTGCCTGGGAAGCAGAAGTGTTCACATTGCTTCGCAGAATCGCTTTTGTGCAGAAAACAATAACACTTGTTCAGAACGAAAGAAAGCACAGAGCCCCAGATTTTATGTTGTCCTGGAGAGCTTGCAGAGCACTGGGGAAAAGCAGGCAGAGAATTCCCTGCTAGCACCTTCTCTGTGCCTGGGAAGCGGAAGTGTTCCCATTGCTTCGCAGAATCGCTTTTGTGCAGAAAACAGTAACACTTGTTCAGAACGAAGGAAAGCACAGAGCCCCAGATTTTATGTTGTCCTGGAGAGCTTGCAGAGCACTGGGGAAAGGCAGGCAGAGAATTCCCTGCTAGCACCTTCTCTGTGCCTGGGAAGCAGAAGTGTTCACATTGCTTCGCAGAATCGCTTTTGTGCAGAAAACAGTAACACTTGTTCAGAACGAAAGAAAGCACAGAGCCCCAGATTTTATGTTGTCCTGGAGAGCTTGCAGAGCACTGGGGAAAAGCAGGCAGAGAATTCCCTGCTAGCACCTTCTCTGTGCCTGGGAAGCAGAAGTCTTCACATTGCTTCGCAGAATCGCTTTTGTGCAGAAAACAGTAACACTTGTTCAGAACGAAAGAAAGCACAGAGCCCCAGATTTTATGTTGTCCTGGAGAGCTTGCAGAGCACTGGGGAAAGGCAGGCAGAGAATTCCCTGCTAGCACCTTCTCTGTGCCTGGGAAGCAGAAGTGTTCACATTGCTTCGCAGAATCGCTTTTGTGCAGAAAACAATAACACTTGTTCAGAACGAAAGAAAGCACAGAGCCCCAGATTTTATGTTGTCCTGGAGAGCTTGCAGAGCACTGGGGAAAGGCAGGCAGAGAATTCCCTGCTAGCACCTTCTCTGTGCCTGGGAAGCAGAAGTGTTCACATTGCTTCGCAGAATCGCTTTTGTGCAGAAAACAGTAACACTTGTTCAGAACGAAAGAAAGCACAGAGCCCCAGATTTTATGTTGTCCTGGAGAGCTTGCAGAGCACTGGGGAAAAGCAGGCAGAGAATTCCCTGCTAGCACCTTCTCTGTGCCTGGGAAACAGAAGTGTTCACATTGCTTCGCAGAATCGCTTTTGTGCAGAAAACAGTAACACTTGTTCAGAACGAAGGAAAGCACAGAGCCCCAGATTTTATGTTGTCCTGGAGAGCTTGCAGAGCACTGGGGAAAGGCAGGCAGAGAATTCCCTGCTAGCACCTTCTCTGTGCCTGGGAAGCAGAAGTGTTCACATTGCTTCGCAGAATCGCTTTTGTGCAGAAAACAGTAACACTTGTTCAGAACGAAAGAAAGCACAGAGCCCCAGATTTTATGTTGTCCTGGAGAGCTTGCAGAGCACTGGGGAAAAGCAGGCAGAGAATTCCCTGCTACCACCTTCTCTGTGCCTGGGAAGCAGAAGTGTTCACATTGCTTCGCAGAATCGCTTTTGTGCAGAAAACAGTAACAGTTGTTCAGAACGAAGGAAAGCACAGAGCCCCAGATTTTATGTTGTCCTGGAGAGCTTGCAGAGCACTGGGGAAAGGCAGGCAGAGAATTCCCTGCTAGCACCTTCTCTGTGCCTGGGAAGCAGAAGTCTTCACATTGCTTCGCAGAATCGCTTTTGTGCAGAAAACAATAACACTTGTTCAGAACGAAAGAAAGCACAGAGCCCCAGATTTTATGTTGTCCTGGAGAGCTTGCAGAGCACTGGGGAAAAGCAGGCAGAGAATTCCCTGCTAGCACCTTCTCTGTGCCTGGGAAGCAGAAGTGTTCACATTGCTTCGCAGAATCGCTTTTGTGCAGAAAACAGTAACACTTGTTCAGAACGAAAGAAAGCACAGAGCCCCAGATTTTATGTTGTCCTTTAGAGCTTACAGAGCACTGGGGAAAAGCAGGCAGAGAATTCCCTGCTAGCACCTTCTCTGTGCCTGGGAAGCAGAAGTCTTCACATTGCTTCGCAGAATCGCTTTTGTGCAGAAAACAGTAACACTTGTTCAGAACGAAGGAAAGCACAGAGCCCCAGATTTTATGTTGTCCTGGAGAGCTTGCAGAGCACTGGGGAAAGGCAGGCAGAGAATTCCCTGCTAGCACCTTCTCTGTGCCTGGGAAGCAGAAGTGTTCACATTGCTTCGCAGAATCGCTTTTGTGCAGAAAACAGTAACACTTGTTCAGAACGAAAGAAAGCACAGAGCCCCAGATTTTATGTTGTCCTGGAGAGCTTGCAGAGCACTGGGGAAAAGCAGGCAGAGAATTCCCTGCTACCACCTTCTCTGTGCCTGGGAAACAGAAGTGTTCACATTGCTTCGCAGAATCGCTTTTGTGCAGAAAACAGTAACACTTGTTCAGAACGAAGGAAAGCACAGAGCCCCAGATTTTATGTTGTCCTGGAGAGCTTGCAGAGCACTGGGGAAAGGCAGGCAGAGAATTCCCTGCTAGCACCTTCTCTGTGCCTGGGAAGCAGAAGTCTTCACATTGCTTCGCAGAATCGCTTTTGTGCAGAAAACAATAACACTTGTTCAGAACGAAAGAAAGCACAGAGCCCCAGATTTTATGTTGTCCTGGAGAGCTTGCAGAGCACTGGGGAAAGGCAGGCAGAGAATTCCCTGCTAGCACCTTCTCTGTGCCTGGGAAACAGAAGTGTTCACATTGCTTCGCAGAATCGCTTTTGTGCAGAAAACAGTAACACTTGTTCAGAACGAAAGAAAGCACAGAGCCCCAGATTTGCTGTTGTCCTGGAGAGCTTGCAGAGCAGTGGGGAAAGGCAGGCAGAGAATTCCCTGCTAGCACCTTCTTTGTGCCTGTTCACATTGCTTCGCAGAATCGCTTTTGTGCAGAAAACAGTAACACTTGTTCAGAACGAAAGAAAGCACAGAGCCCCAGATTTTATGTTGTCCTGGAGAGCTTGCATAGCACTGGGGAAAAGCAGTCAGAGAATTCCCTGCTAGCACCTTCTCTGTGCCTGGGAAGCAGAAGTGTTCACATTGCTTCGCAGAATCGCTTTTGTGCAGAAAACAGTAACACTTGTTCAGAACGAAAGAAAGCACAGAGCCCCAGATTTTATGTTGTCCTGGAGAGCTTGCAGAGCACTGGGGAAAAGCAGGCAGAGAATTCCCTGCTAGCACCTTCTCTGTGCCTGGGAAACAGAAGTGTTCCCATTGCTTTGCAGAATCGCTTTTGTGCAGAAAACAGTAACACTTGTTCAGAACGAAAGAAAGCACAGAGCCCCAGATTTTATGTTGTCCTGGAGAGCTTGCAGAGCACTGGGGAAAGGCAGGCAGAGAATTCCCTGCTAGCACCTTCTCTGTGCCTGGGAAGCAGAAGTGTTCACATTGCTTCGCAGAATCGCTTTTGTGCAGAAAACAGTAACACTTGTTCAGAACGAAAGAAAGCACAGAGCCCCAGATTTTATGTTGTCCTGGAGAGCTTGCAGAGCACTGGGGAAAAACAGGCAGAGAATTCCCTGCTACCACCTTCTCTGTGCCTGGGAAACAGAAGTGTTCACATTGCTTCGCAGAATCGCTTTTGTGCAGAAAACAGTAACACTTGTTCAGAACGAAAGAAAGCACAGAGCCCCAGATTTTATGTTGTCCTGGAGAGCTTGCAGAGCACTGGGGAAAAGCAGGCAGAGAATTCCCTGCTAGCACCTTCTCTGTGCCTGGGAAACAGAAGTGTTCACATTGCTTCGCAGAATCGCTTTTGTGCAGAAAACAGTAACACTTGTTCAGAACGAAGGAAAGCACAGAGCCCCAGATTTTATGTTGTCCTGGAGAGCTTGCAGAGCACTGGGGAAAGGCAGGCAGAGAATTCCCTGCTAGCACCTTCTCTGTGCCTGGGAAGCAGAAGTGTTCACATTGCTTCGCAGAATCGCTTTTGTGCAGAAAACAGTAACAGTTGTTCAGAACGAAAGAAAGCACAGAGCCCCAGATTTTATGTTGTCCTGGAGATCTTGCAGAGCACTGGGGAAAAGCAGGCAGAGAATTCCCTGCTAGCACCTTCTCTGTGCCTGGGAAACAGAAGTGTTCCCATTGCTTCGCAGAATCGCTTTTGTGCAGAAAACAGTAACACTTGTTCAGAACGAAAGAAAGCACAGAGCCCCAGATTTTATGTTGTCCTGGAGAGCTTGCAGAGCACTGGGGAAAGGCAGGCAGAGAATTCCCTGCTAGCACCTTCTCTTTGCCTGGGAAGCAGAAGTGTTCACATTGCTTTGCAGAATCGCTTTTGTGCAGAAAACAATAACACTTGTTCAGAACGAAAGAAAGCACAGAGCCCCAGATTTTATGTTGTCCTGGAGAGCTTGCAGAGCACTGGGGAAAGGCAGGCAGAGAATTCCCTGCTACCACCTTCTCTGTGCTTGGGAAGCAGAAGTGTTCACATTGCTTCGCAGAATCGCTTTTGTGCAGAAAACAGTAACACTTGTTCAGAACGAAAGAAAGCACAGAGCCCCAGATTTTATGTTGTCCTGGAGAGCTTGCAGAGCACTGGGGAAAGGCAGGCAGAGAATTCCCTGCTAGCACCTTCTCTGTGCCTGGGAAGCAGAAGTGTTCACATTGCTTCGCAGAATCGCTTTTGTGCAGAAAACAATAACACTTGTTCAGAACGAAAGAAAGCACAGAGCCCCAGATTTTATGTTGTCCTGGAGAGCTTGCAGAGCACTGGGGAAAGGCAGGCAGAGAATTCCCTGCTAGCACCTTCTCTGTGCCTGGGAAACAGAAGTGTTCACATTGCTTCGCAGAATCGCTTTTGTGCAGAAAACAGTAACAGTTATTCAGAACGAAGGAAAGCACAGAGCCCCAGATTTTATGTTGTCCTGGAGAGCTTGCAGAGCACTGGGGAAAAGCAGGCAGAGAATTCCCTGCTAGCACCTTCTCTGTGCCTGGGAAACAGAAGTGTTCCCATTGCTTCGCAGAATCGCTTTTGTGCAGAAAACAGTAACACTTGTTCAGAACGAAAGAAAGCACAGAGCCCCAGATTTTATGTTGTCCTGGAGAGCTTGCAGAGCACTGGGGAAAAGCAGGCAGAGAATTCCCTGCTAGCACCTTCTCTGTGCCTGGGAAACAGAAGTGTTCACATTGCTTCGCAGAATCGCTTTTGTGCAGAAAACAGTAACACTTGTTCAGAACGAAGGAAAGCACAGAGCCCCAGATTTTATGTTGTCCTGGAGAGCTTGCAGAGCACTGGGGAAAGGCAGGCAGAGAATTCCCTGCTAGCACCTTCTCTGTGCCTGGGAAGCAGAAGTGTTCACATTGCTTCGCAGAATCGCTTTTGTGCAGAAAACAGTAACAGTTGTTCAGAACGAAAGAAAGCACAGAGCCCCAGATTTTATGTTGTCCTGGAGATCTTGCAGAGCACTGGGGAAAAGCAGGCAGAGAATTCCCTGCTAGCACCTTCTCTGTGCCTGGGAAACAGAAGTGTTCCCATTGCTTCGCAGAATCGCTTTTGTGCAGAAAACAGTAACACTTGTTCAGAACGAAAGAAAGCACAGAGCCCCAGATTTTATGTTGTCCTGGAGAGCTTGCAGAGCACTGGGGAAAGGCAGGCAGAGAATTCCCTGCTAGCACCTTCTCTGTGCCTGGGAAGCAGAAGTGTTCACATTGCTTCGCAGAATCGCTTTTGTGCAGAAAACAGTAACACTTGTTCAGAACGAAAGAAAGCACAGAGCCCCAGATTTTATGTTGTCCTGGAGAGCTTGCAGAGCACTGGGGAAAAGCAGGCAGAGAATTCCCTGCTACCACCTTCTCTGTGCCTGGGAAACAGAAGTGTTCACATTGCTTCGCAGAATCGCTTTTGTGCAGAAAACAGTAACACTTGTTCAGAACGAAGGAAAGCACAGAGCCCCAGATTTTATGTTGTCCTGGAGAGCTTGCAGAGCACTGGGGAAAGGCAGGCAGAGAATTCCCTGCTAGCACCTTCTCTTTGCCTGGGAAGCAGAAGTGTTCACATTGCTTCGCAGAATCGCTTTTGTGCAGAAAACAATAACACTTGTTCAGAACGAAAGAAAGCACAGAGCCCCAGATTTTATGTTGTCCTGGAGAGCTTGCAGAGCACTGGGGAAAGGCAGGCAGAGAATTCCCTGCTACCACCTTCTCTGTGCTTGGGAAGCAGAAGTGTTCACATTGCTTCGCAGAATCGCTTTTGTGCAGAAAACAATAACACTTGTTCAGAACGAAAGAAAGCACAGAGCCCCAGATTTTATGTTGTCCTGGAGAGCTTGCAGAGCACTGGGGAAAGGCAGGCAGAGAATTCCCTGCTAGCACCTTCTCTGTGCCTGGGAAACAGAAGTGTTCACATTGCTTCGCAGAATCGCTTTTGTGCAGAAAACAGTAACACTTGTTCAGAACGAAGGAAAGCACAGAGCCCCAGATTTTATGTTGTCCTGGAGAGCTTGCAGAGCACTGGGGAAAAGCAGGCAGAGAATTCCCTGCTAGCACCTTCTCTGTGCCTGGGAAACAGAAGTGTTCCCATTGCTTCGCAGAATCGCTTTTGTGCAGAAAACAGTAACACTTGTTCAGAACGAAAGAAAGCACAGAGCCCCAGATTTTATGTTGTCCTGGAGAGCTTGCAGAGCACTGGGGAAAAGCAGGCAGAGAATTCCCTGCTAGCACCTTCTCTGTGCCTGGGAAACAGAAGTGTTCACATTGCTTCGCAGAATCGCTTTTGTGCAGAAAACAGTAACACTTGTTCAGAACGAAGGAAAGCACAGAGCCCCAGATTTTATGTTGTCCTGGAGAGCTTGCAGAGCACTGGGGAAAGGCAGGCAGAGAATTCCCTGCTAGCACCTTCTCTGTGCCTGGGAAGCAGAAGTGTTCACATTGCTTCGCAGAATCGCTTTTGTGCAGAAAACAGTAACAGTTGTTCAGAACGAAAGAAAGCACAGAGCCCCAGATTTTATGTTGTCCTGGAGATCTTGCAGAGCACTGGGGAAAAGCAGGCAGAGAATTCCCTGCTAGCACCTTCTCTGTGCCTGGGAAACAGAAGTGTTCCCATTGCTTCGCAGAATCGCTTTTGTGCAGAAAACAGTAACACTTGTTCAGAACGAAAGAAAGCACAGAGCCCCAGATTTTATGTTGTCCTGGAGAGCTTGCAGAGCACTGGGGAAAGGCAGGCAGAGAATTCCCTGCTAGCACCTTCTCTGTGCCTGGGAAGCAGAAGTGTTCACATTGCTTCGCAGAATCGCTTTTGTGCAGAAAACAGTAACACTTGTTCAGAACGAAAGAAAGCACAGAGCCCCAGATTTTATGTTGTCCTGGAGAGCTTGCAGAGCACTGGGGAAAAGCAGGCAGAGAATTCCCTGCTAGCACCTTCTCTGTGCCTGGGAAACAGAAGTGTTCACATTGCTTCGCAGAATAGCTTTTGTGCAGAAAACAGTAACACTTGTTCAGAACGAAGGAAAGCACAGAGCCCCAGATTTTATGTTGTCCTGGAGAGCTTGCAGAGCACTGGGGAAAGGCAGGCAGAGAATTCCCTGCTAGCACCTTCTCTTTGCCTGGGAAGCAGAAGTGTTCACATTGCTTCGCAGAATCGCTTTTGTGCAGAAAACAATAACACTTGTTCAGAACGAAAGAAAGCACAGAGCCCCAGATTTTATGTTGTCCTGGAGAGCTTGCAGAGCACTGGGGAAAGGCAGGCAGAGAATTCCCTGCTACCACCTTCTCTGTGCTTGGGAAGCAGAAGTGTTCACATTGCTTCGCAGAATCGCTTTTGTGCAGAAAACAGTAACACTTGTTCAGAACGAAAGAAAGCACAGAGCCCCAGATTTTATGTTGTCCTGGAGAGCTTGCAGAGCACTGGGGAAAGGCAGGCAGAGAATTCCCTGCTAGCACCTTCTCTGTGCCTGGGAAGCAGAAGTGTTCACATTGCTTCGCAGAATCGCTTTTGTGCAGAAAACAATAACACTTGTTCAGAACGAAAGAAAGCACAGAGCCCCAGATTTTATGTTGCCCTGGAGAGCTTGCAGAGCACTGGGGAAAGGCAGGCAGAGAATTCCCTGCTAGCACCTTCTCTGTGCCTGGGAAGCAGAAGTGTTCACATTGCTTCGCAGAATCGCTTTTGTGCAGAAAACAATAACACTTGTTCAGAACGAAAGAAAGCACAGAGCCCCAGATTTTATGTTGTCCTGGAGAGCTTGCAGAGCACTGGGGAAAGGCAGGCAGAGAATTCCCTGCTAGCACCTTCTCTGTGCCTGGGAAACAGAAGTGTTCACATTGCTTCGCAGAATCGCTTTTGTGCAGAAAATAGTAACAGTTGTTCAGAACGAAGGAAAGCACAGAGCCCCAGATTTTATGTTGTCCTGGAGAGCTTGCAGAGCACTGGGGAAAGGCAGGCAGAGAATTCCCTGCTACCACCTTCTCTGTGCTTGGGAAGCAGAAGTGTTCACATTGCTTCGCAGAATCGCTTTTGTGCAGAAAACAGTAACACTTGTTCAGAACGAAAGAAAGCACAGAGCCCCAGATTTTATGTTGTCCTGGAGAGCTTGCAGAGCACTGGGGAAAGGCAGGCAGAGAATTCCCTGCTAGCACCTTCTCTGTGCCTGGGAAGCAGAAGTGTTCACATTGCTTCGCAGAATCGCTTTTGTGCAGAAAACAGTAACACTTGTTCAGAACGAAAGAAAGCACAGAGCCCCAGATTTTATGTTGTCCTGGAGAGCTTGCAGAGCACTGGGGAAAGGCAGGCAGAGAATTCCCTGCTAGCACCTTCTCTGTGCCTGGGAAACAGAAGTGTTCACATTGCTTCGCAGAATCGCTTTTGTGCAGAAAACAGTAACAGTTGTTCAGAACGAAGGAAAGCACAGAGCCCCAGATTTTATGTTGTCCTGGAGAGCTTGCAGAGCACTGGGGAAAGGCAGGCAGAGAATTCCCTGCTAGCACCTTCTCTGTGCCTGGGAAGCAGAAGTGTTCACATTGCTTCGCAGAATCGCTTTTGTGCAGAAAACAGTAACACTTGTTCAGAACGAAAGAAAGCACAGAGCCCCAGATTTTATGTTGTCCTGGAGAGCTTGCAGAGCACTGGGGAAAAACAGGCAGAGAATTCCCTGCTAGCACCTTCTCTGTGCCTGGGAAACAGAAGTGTTCACATTGCTTCGCAGAATCGCTTTTGTGCAGAAAACAGTAACACTTGTTCAGAACGAAGGAAAGCACAGAGCCCCAGATTTTATGTTGTCCTGGAGAGCTTGCAGAGCACTGGGGAAAGGCAGGCAGAGAATTCCCTGCTAGCACCTTCTCTGTGCCTGGGAAGCAGAAGTGTTCACATTGCTTCGCAGAATCGCTTTTGTGCAGAAAACAGTAACACTTGTTCAGAACGAAAGAAAGCACAGAGCCCCAGATTTTATGTTGTCCTGGAGAGCTTGCAGAGCACTGGGGAAAAGCAGGCAGAGAATTCCCTGCTAGCACCTTCTCTGTGCCTGGGAAGCAGAAGTGTTCACATTGCTTCGCAGAATCGCTTTTGTGCAGAAAACAGTAACACTTGTTCAGAACGAAAGAAAGCACAGAGCCCCAGATTTTATGTTGTCCTGGAGAGCTTGCAGAGCACTGGGGAAAAGCAGGCAGAGAATTCCCTGCTAGCACCTTCTCTGTGCCTGGGAAGCAGAAGTGTTCACATTGCTTCGCAGAATCGCTTTTGTGCAGAAAACAGTAACACTTGTTCAGAACGAAAGAAAGCACAGAGCCCCAGATTTTATGTTGTCCTGGAGAGCTTGCAGAGCACTGGGGAAAGGCAGGCAGAGAATTCCCTGCTAGCACCTTCTCTGTGCCTGGGAAGCAGAAGTGTTCACATTGCTTCGCAGAATCGCTTTTGTGCAGAAAACAATAACACTTGTTCAGAACGAAAGAAAGCACAGAGCCCCAGATTTTATGTTGTCCTGGAGAGCTTGCAGAGCACTGGGGAAAGGCAGGCAGAGAATTCCCTGCTAGCACCTTCTCTGTGCCTGGGAAGCAGAAGTGTTCACATTGCTTCGCAGAATCGCTTTTGTGCAGAAAACAGTAACACTTGTTCAGAACGAAAGAAAGCACAGAGCCCCAGATTTTATGTTGTCCTGGAGAGCTTGCAGAGCACTGGGGAAAAGCAGGCAGAGAATTCCCTGCTACCACCTTCTCTGTGCCTGGGAAACAGAAGTGTTCACATTGCTTCGCAGAATCGCTTTTGTGCAGAAAACAGTAACACTTGTTCAGAACGAAGGAAAGCACAGAGCCCCAGATTTTATGTTGTCCTGGAGAGCTTGCAGAGCACTGGGGAAAGGCAGGCAGAGAATTCCCTGCTAGCACCTTCTCTGTGCCTGGGAAGCAGAAGTGTTCACATTGCTTCGCAGAATCGCTTTTGTGCAGAAAACAGTAACACTTGTTCAGAACGAAAGAAAGCACAGAGCCCCAGATTTTATGTTGTCCTGGAGAGCTTGCAGAGCACTGGGGAAAAGCAGGCAGAGAATTCCCTGCTACCACCTTCTCTGTGCCTGGGAAGCAGAAGTGTTCACATTGCTTCGCAGAATCGCTTTTGTGCAGAAAACAGTAACACTTGTTCAGAACGAAAGAAAGCACAGAGCCCCAGATTTTATGTTGTCCTGGAGAGCTTGCAGAGCACTGGGGAAAAGCAGGCAGAGAATTCCCTGCTAGCACCTTCTCTGTGCCTGGGAAGCAGAAGTGTTCACATTGCTTCGCAGAATCGCTTTTGTGCAGAAAACAATAACACTTGTTCAGAACGAAAGAAAGCACAGAGCCCCAGATTTTATGTTGTCCTGGAGAGCTTGCAGAGCACTGGGGAAAAGCAGGCAGAGAATTCCCTGCTAGCACCTTCTCTGTGCCTGGGAAGCAGAAGTGTTCACATTGCTTCGCAGAATCGCTTTTGTGCAGAAAACAGTAACACTTGTTCAGAACGAAAGAAAGCACAGAGCCCCAGATTTTATGTTGTCCTGGAGAGCTTGCAGAGCACTGGGGAAAAGCAGGCAGAGAATTCCCTGCTACCACCTTCTCTGTGCCTGGGAAACAGAAGTGTTCACATTGCTTCGCAGAATCGCTTTTGTGCAGAAAACAGTAACACTTGTTCAGAACGAAGGAAAGCACAGAGCCCCAGATTTTATGTTGTCCTGGAGAGCTTGCAGAGCACTGGGGAAAGGCAGGCAGAGAATTCCCTGCTAGCACCTTCTCTGTGCCTGGGAAGCAGAAGTGTTCACATTGCTTCGCAGAATCGCTTTTGTGCAGAAAACAATAACACTTGTTCAGAACGAAAGAAAGCACAGAGCCCCAGATTTTATGTTGTCCTGGAGAGCTTGCAGAGCACTGGGGGAAAGCAGGCAGAGAATTCCCTGCTAGCACCTTCTCTGTGCCTGGGAAACAGAAGTGTTCACATTGCTTCGCAGAATCGCTTTTGTGCAGAAAACAGTAACACTTGTTCAGAACGAAAGAAAGCACAGAGCCCCAGATTTGCTGTTGTCCTGGAGAGCTTGCAGAGCAGTGGGGAAAGGCAGGCAGAGAATTCCCTGCTAGCACCTTCTTTGTGCCTGTTCACATTGCTTCGCAGAATCGCTTTTGTGCAGAAAACAGTAACACTTGTTCAGAACGAAAGAAAGCACAGAGCCCCAGATTTTATGTTGTCCTGGAGAGCTTGCAGAGCACTGGGGAAAAGCAGTCAGAGAATTCCCTGCTAGCACCTTCTCTGTGCCTGGGAAGCAGAAGTGTTCACATTGCTTCGCAGAATCGCTTTTGTGCAGAAAACAGTAACAGTTGTTCAGAACGAAAGAAAGCACAGAGCCCCAGATTTTATGTTGTCCTGGAGAGCTTGCAGAGCACTGGGGAAAAGCAGGCAGAGAATTCCCTGCTAGCACCTTCTCTGTGCCTGGGAAACAGAAGTGTTCCCATTGCTTCGCAGAATCGCTTTTGTGCAGAAAACAGTAACACTTGTTCAGAACGAAAGAAAGCACAGAGCCCCAGATTTTATGTTGTCCTGGAGAGCTTGCAGAGCACTGGGGAAAAGCAGGCAGAGAATTCCCTGCTAGCACCTTCTCTGTGCCTGGGAAGCAGAATTGTTCACATTGCTTCGCAGAATCGCTTTTGTGCAGAAAACAGTAACACTTGTTCAGAACGAAAGAAAGCACAGAGCCCCAGATTTTATGTTGTCCTGGAGAGCTTGCAGAGCACTGGGGAAAAGCAGGCAGAGAATTCCCTGCTAGCACCTTCTCTGTGCCTGGGAAGCAGAAGTGTTCAAATTGCTTCGCAGAATCGCTTTTGTGCAGAAAACAGTAACACTTGTTCAGAACGAAAGAAAGCACAGAGCCCCAGATTTTATGTTGTCCTGGAGAGCTTGCAGAGCACTGGGGAAAAGCAGGCAGAGAATTCCCTGCTACCACCTTCTCTGTGCCTGGGAAACAGAAGTGTTCACATTGCTTCGCAGAATCGCTTTTGTGCAGAAAACAGTAACACTTGTTCAGAACGAAGGAAAGCACAGAGCCCCAGATTTTATGTTGTCCTGGAGAGCTTGCAGAGCACTGGGGAAAGGCAGGCAGAGAATTCCCTGCTAGCACCTTCTCTGTGCCTGGGAAGCAGAAGTGTTCACATTGCTTCGCAGAATCGCTTTTGTGCAGAAAACAGTAACAGTTGTTCAGAACGAAAGAAAGCACAGAGCCCCAGATTTTATGTTGTCCTGGAGAGCTTGCAGAGCACTGGGGAAAAGCAGGCAGAGAATTCCCTGCTAGCACCTTCTCTGTGCCTGGGAAGCAGAAGTCTTCACATTGCTTCGCAGAATCGCTTTTGTGCAGAAAACAGTAACACTTGTTCAGAATGAAAGAAAGCACAGAGCCCCAGATTTTATGTTGTCCTGGAGAGCTTGCAGAGCACTGGGGAAAAGCAGGCAGAGAATTCCCTGCTAGCACCTTCTCTGTGCCTGGGAAACAGAAGTGTTCCCATTGCTTCGCAGAATCGCTTTTGTGCAGAAAACAGTAACACTTGTTCAGAACGAAAGAAAGCACAGAGCCCCAGATTTTGTGTTGTCCTGGAGAGCTTGCAGAGCACTGGGGAAAGGCAGGCAGAGAATTCCCTGCTAGCACCTTCTCTGTGCCTGGGAAGCAGAAGTGTTCCCATTGCTTCGCAGAATCGCTTTTGTGCAGAAAACAGTAACACTTGTTCAGAACGAAAGAAAGCACAGAGCCCCAGATTTTATGTTGTCCTGGAGAGCTTGCAGAGCACTGGGGAAAAGCAGGCAGAGAATTCCCTGCTAGCACCTTCTCTGTGCCTGGGAAACAGAAGTGTTCACATTGCTTCGCAGAATCGCTTTTGTGCAGAAAACAGTAACACTTGTTCAGAACGAAGGAAAGCACAGAGCCCCAGATTTTATGTTGTCCTGGAGAGCTTGCAGAGCACTGGGGAAAGGCAGGCAGAGAATTCCCTGCTAGCACCTTCTCTGTGCCTGGGAAGCAGAAGTGTTCACATTGCTTCGCAGAATCGCTTTTGTGCAGAAAACAATAACACTTGTTCAGAACGAAAGAAAGCACAGAGCCCCAGATTTTATGTTGTCCTGGAGAGCTTGCAGAGCACTGGGGAAAGGCAGGCAGAGAATTCCCTGCTACCACCTTCTCTGTGCTTGGGAAGCAGAAGTGTTCACATTGCTTCGCAGAATCGCTTTTGTGCAGAAAACAGTAACACTTGTTCAGAACGAAAGAAAGCACAGAGCCCCAGATTTTATGTTGTCCTGGAGAGCTTGCAGAGCACTGGGGAAAGGCAGGCAGAGAATTCCCTGCTAGCACCTTCTCTGTGCCTGGGAAGCAGAAGTCTTCACATTGCTTCGCAGAATCGCTTTTGTGCAGAAAACAATAACACTTGTTCAGAATGAAAGAAAGCACAGAGCCGCAGATTTTATGTTGTCCTGGAGAGCTTGCAGAGCACTGGGGAAAAGCAGGCAGAGAATTCCCTGCTAGCACCTTCTCTGTGCCTGGGAAACAGAAGTGTTCCCATTGCTTCGCAGAATCGCTTTTGTGCAGAAAACAGTAACACTTGTTCAGAACGAAAGAAAGCACAGAGCCCCAGATTTTATGTTGTCCTGGAGAGCTTGCAGAGCACTGGGGAAAGGCAGGCAGAGAATTCCCTGCTAGCACCTTCTCTGTGCCTGGGAAGCAGAAGTGTTCACATTGCTTCGCAGAATCGCTTTTGTGCAGAAAACAATAACACTTGTTCAGAACGAAAGAAAGCACAGAGCCCCAGATTTGCTGTTGTCCTGGAGAGCTTGCAGAGCACTGGGGAAAGGCAGGCAGAGAATTCCCTGCTAGCACCTTCTCTGTGCCTGGGAAGCAGAAGTGTTCACATTGCTTCGCAGAATCGCTTTTGTGCAGAAAACAGTAACACTTGTTCAGAACGAAAGAAAGCACAGAGCCCCAGATTTTATGTTGTCCTGGAGAGCTTGCAGAGCACTGGGGAAAAGCAGGCAGAGAATTCCCTGCTACCACCTTCTCTGTGCCTGGGAAGCAGAAGTGTTCACATTGCTTCGCAGAATCGCTTTTGTGCAGAAAACAGTAACACTTGTTCAGAACGAAGGAAAGCACAGAGCCCCAGATTTTATGTTGTCCTGGAGAGCTTGCAGAGCACTGGGGAAAGGCAGGCAGAGAATTCCCTGCTAGCACCTTCTCTGTGCCTGGGAAGCAGAAGTCTTCACATTGCTTCGCAGAATCGCTTTTGTGCAGAAAACAATAACACTTGTTCAGAACGAAAGAAAGCACAGAGCCCCAGATTTTATGTTGTCCTGGAGAGCTTGCAGAGCACTGGGGAAAAGCAGGCAGAGAATTCCCTGCTAGCACCTTCTCTGTGCCTGGGAAGCAGAAGTCTTCACATTGCTTCGCAGAATCGCTTTTGTGCAGAAAACAGTAACACTTGTTCAGAACGAAAGAAAGCACAGAGCCCCAGATTTTATGTTGTCCTGGAGAGCTTGCAGAGCACTGGGGAAAAGCAGGCAGAGAATTCCCTGCTAGCACCTTCTCTGTGCCTGGGAAGCAGAAGTCTTCACATTGCTTCGCAGAATCGCTTTTGTGCAGAAAACATTAACACTTGTTCAGAACGAAGGAAAGCACAGAGCCCCAGATTTTATGTTGTCCTGGAGAGCTTGCAGAGCACTGGGGAAAGGCAGGCAGAGAATTCCCTGCTAGCACCTTCTCTGTGCCTGGGAAGCAGAAGTGTTCACATTGCTTCGCAGAATCGCTTTTGTGCAGAAAACAATAACACTTGTTCAGAACGAAAGAAAGCACAGAGCCCCAGATTTTATGTTGTCCTGGAGAGCTTGCAGAGCACTGGGGAAAAGCAGGCAGAGAATTCCCTGCTAGCACCTTCTCTGTGCCTGGGAAGCAGAAGTGTTCACATTGCTTCGCAGAATCGCTTTTGTGCAGAAAACAGTAACACTTGTTCAGAACGAAAGAAAGCACAGAGCCCCAGATTTTATGTTGTCCTGGAGAGCTTGCAGAGCACTGGGGAAAAGCAGGCAGAGAATTCCCTGCTAGCACCTTCTCTGTGCCTGGGAAACAGAAGTGTTCACATTGCTTCGCAGAATCGCTTTTGTGCAGAAAACAGTAACACTTGTTCAGAACGAAGGAAAGCACAGAGCCCCAGATTTTATGTTGTCCTGGAGAGCTTGCAGAGCACTGGGGAAAGGCAGGCAGAGAATTCCCTGCTAGCACCTTCTCTGTGCCTGGGAAGCAGAAGTGTTCACATTGCTTCGCAGAATCGCTTTTGTGCAGAAAACAGTAACACTTGTTCAGAACGAAAGAAAGCACAGAGCCCCAGATTTTATGTTGTCCTGGAGAGCTTGCAGAGCACTGGGGAAAAGCAGGCAGAGAATTCCCTGCTACCACCTTCTCTGTGCCTGGGAAACAGAAGTGTTCACATTGCTTCGCAGAATCGCTTTTGTGCAGAAAACAGTAACACTTGTTCAGAACGAAAGAAAGCACAGAGCCCCAGATTTGCTGTTGTCCTGGAGAGCTTCCAGAGCAGTGGGGAAAGGCAGGCAGAGAATTCCCTGCTAGCACCTTCTTTGTGCCTGTTCACATTGCTTCACAGAATCGCTTTTGTGCAGAAAACAGTAACACTTGTTCAGAATGAAAGAAAGCACAGAGCCCCAGATTTTATGTTGTCCTGGAGAGCTTGCAGAGCACTGGGGAAAAGCAGGCAGAGAATTCCCTGCTAGCACCTTCTCTGTGCCTGGGAAGCAGAAGTGTTCACATTGCTTCGCAGAATCGCTTTTGTGCAGAAAACAGTAACACTTGTTCAGAATGAAAGAAAGCACAGAGCCCCAGATTTTATGTTGTCCTGGAGAGCTTGCAGAGCACTGGGGAAAAGCAGGCAGAGAATTCCCTGCTACCACCTTCTCTGTGCCTGGGAAACAGAAGTGTTCCCATTGCTTGGCAGAATCGCTTTTGTGCAGAAAACAGTAACACTTGTTCAGAACGAAAGAAAGCACAGAGCCCCAGATTTTATGTTGTCCTGGAGAGCTTGCAGAGCACTGGGGAAAGGCAGGCAGAGAATTCCCTGCTAGCACCTTCTCTGTGCCTGGGAAGCAGAAGTGTTCACATTGCTTCGCAGAATCGCTTTTGTGCAGAAAACAGTAACAGTTGTTCAGAACGAAAGAAAGCACAGAGCCCCAGATTTTATGTTGTCCTGGAGAGCTTGCAGAGCACTGGGGAAAAGCAGGCAGAGAATTCCCTGCTAGCACCTTCTCTGTGCCTGGGAAGCAGAAGTCTTCACATTGCTTCGCAGAATCGCTTTTGTGCAGAAAACAGTAACACTTGTTCAGAATGAAAGAAAGCACAGAACCCCAGATTTTATGTTGTCCTGGAGAGCTTGCAGAGCACTGGGGAAAAGCAGGCAGAGAATTCCCTGCTAGCACCTTCTCTGTGCCTGGGAAACAGAAGTGTTCCCATTGCTTCGCAGAATCGCTTTTGTGCAGAAAACAGTAACACTTGTTCAGAACGAAAGAAAGCACAGAGCCCCAGATTTTATGTTGTCCTGGAGAGCTTGCAGAGCACTGGGGAAAGGCAGGCAGAGAATTCCCTGCTAGCACCTTCTCTGTGCCTGGGAAGCAGAAGTGTTCACATTGCTTCGCAGAATCGCTTTTGTGCAGAAAACAGTAACACTTGTTCAGAACGAAAGAAAGCACAGAGCCCCAGATTTTATGTTGTCCTGGAGAGCTTGCAGAGCACTGGGGAAAAGCAGGCAGAGAATTCCCTGCTAGCACCTTCTCTGTGCCTGGGAAACAGAAGTGTTCACATTGCTTCGCAGAATCGCTTTTGTGCAGAAAACAGTAACACTTGTTCAGAACGAAGGAAAGCACAGAGCCCCAGATTTTATGTTGTCCTGGAGAGCTTGCAGAGCACTGGGGAAAGGCAGGCAGAGAATTCCCTGCTAGCACCTTCTCTGTGCCTGGGAAGCAGAAGTGTTCACATTGCTTCGCAGAATCGCTTTTGTGCAGAAAACAATAACACTTGTTCAGAACGAAAGAAAGCACAGAGCCCCAGATTTTATGTTGTCCTGGAGAGCTTGCAGAGCACTGGGGAAAGGCAGGCAGAGAATTCCCTGCTAGCACCTTCTCTGTGCTTGGGAAGCAGAAGTGTTCACATTGCTTCGCAGAATCGCTTTTGTGCAGAAAACAGTAACACTTGTTCAGAACGAAAGAAAGCACAGAGCCCCAGATTTTATGTTGTCCTGGAGAGCTTGCAGAGCACTGGGGAAAAGCAGGCAGAGAATTCCCTGCTAGCACCTTCTCTGTGCCTGGGAAGCAGAAGTGTTCCCATTGCTTCGCAGAATCGCTTTTGTGCAGAAAACCTTAACACTTGTTCAGAACGAAAGAAAGCACAGAGCCCCAGATTTTATGTTGTCCTGGAGAGCTTGCAGAGCACTGGGGAAAAGCAGGCAGAGAATTCCCTGCTAGCACCTTCTCTGTGCCTGGGAAACAGAAGTGTTCACATTGCTTCGCAGAATCGCTTTTGTGCAGAAAACAGTAACAGTTGTTCAGAACGAAGGAAAGCACAGAGCCCCAGATTTTATGTTGTCCTGGAGAGCTTGCAGAGCACTGGGGAAAGGCAGGCAGAGAATTCCCTGCTAGCACCTTCTCTGTGCCTGGGAAGCAGAAGTGTTCACATTGCTTCGCAGAATCGCTTTTGTGCAGAAAACAATAACACTTGTTCAGAACGAAAGAAAGCACAGAGCCCCAGATTTTATGTTGTCCTGGAGAGCTTGCAGAGCACTGGGGAAAAGCAGGCAGAGAATTCCCTGCTAGCACCTTCTCTGTGCCTGGGAAACAGAAGTGTTCCCATTGCTTCGCAGAATCGCTTTTGTGCAGAAAACAGTAACACTTGTTCAGAACGAAAGAAAGCACAGAGCCCCAGATTTTATGTTGTCCTGGAGAGCTTGCAGAGCACTGGGGAAAAGCAGGCAGAGAATTCCCTGCTAGCACCTTCTCTGTGCCTGGGAAGCAGAAGTGTTCCCATTGCTTCGCAGAATCGCTTTTGTGCAGAAAACAGTAACACTTGTTCAGAACGAAAGAAAGCACAGAGCCCCAGATTTTATGTTGTCCTGGAGAGCTTGCAGAGCACTGGGGAAAGGCAGGCAGAGAATTCCCTGCTAGCACCTTCTCTGTGCCTGGGAAGCAGAAGTGTTCACATTGCTTCGCAGAATCGCTTTTGTGCAGAAAACAGTAACAGTTGTTCAGAACGAAGGAAAGCACAGAGCCCCAGATTTTATGTTGTCCTGGAGAGCTTGCAGAGCACTGGGGAAAGGCAGGCAGAGAATTCCCTGCTAGCACCTTCTCTGTGCCTGGGAAGCAGAAGTGTTCACATTGCTTCGCAGAATCGCTTTTGTGCAGAAAACAGTAACACTTGTTCAGAACGAAAGAAAGCACAGAGCCCCAGATTTTATGTTGTCCTGGAGAGCTTGCAGAGCACTGGGGAAAAGCAGGCAGAGAATTCCCTGCTAGCACCTTCTCTGTGCCTGGGAAGCAGAAGTGTTCACATTGCTTCGCAGAATCGCTTTTGTGCAGAAAACAGTAACACTTGTTCAGAACGAAGGAAAGCACAGAGCCCCAGATTTTATGTTGTCCTGGAGAGCTTGCAGAGCACTGGGGAAAGGCAGGCAGAGAATTCCCTGCTAGCACCTTCTCTGTGCCTGGGAAGCAGAAGTGTTCACATTGCTTCGCAGAATCGCTTTTGTGCAGAAAACAGTAACACTTGTTCAGAACGAAAGAAAGCACAGAGCCCCAGATTTTATGTTGTCCTGGAGAGCTTGCAGAGCACTGGGGAAAAGCAGGCAGAGAATTCCCTGCTACCACCTTCTCTGTGCCTGGGAAACAGAAGTGTTCACATTGCTTCGCAGAATCGCTTTTGTGCAGAAAACAGTAACACTTGTTCAGAACGAAGGAAAGCACAGAGCCCCAGATTTTATGTTGTCCTGGAGAGCTTGCAGAGCACTGGGGAAAGGCAGGCAGAGAATTCCCTGCTAGCACCTTCTCTGTGCCTGGGAAGCAGAAGTGTTCACATTGCTTCGCAGAATCGCTTTTGTGCAGAAAACAATAACACTTGTTCAGAACGAAAGAAAGCACAGAGCCCCAGATTTTATGTTGTCCTGGAGAGCTTGCAGAGCACTGGGGAAAAGCAGGCAGAGAATTCCCTGCTAGCACCTTCTCTGTGCCTGGGAAGCAGAAGTGTTCACATTGCTTCGCAGAATCGCTTTTGTGCAGAAAACAGTAACACTTGTTCAGAACGAAGGAAAGCACAGAGCCCCAGATTTTATGTTGTCCTGGAGAGCTTGCAGAGCACTGGGGAAAAGCAGGCAGAGAATTCCCTGCTAGCACCTTCTCTGTGCCTGGGAAGCAGAAGTGTTCACATTGCTTCGCAGAATCGCTTTTGTGCAGAAAACAGTAACACTTGTTCAGAACGAAAGAAAGCACAGAGCCCCAGATTTTATGTTGTCCTGGAGAGCTTGCAGAGCACTGGGGAAAGCAGGCAGAGAATTCCCTGCTAGCACCTTCTCTGTGCCTGGGAAGCAGAAGTGTTCACATTGCTTCGCAGAATCGCTTTTGTGCAGAAAACAGTAACACTTGTTCAGAACGAAAGAAAGCACAGAGCCCCAGATTTTATGTTGTCCTGGAGAGCTTGCAGAGCACTGGGGAAAAGCAGGCAGAGAATTCCCTGCTAGCACCTTCTCTGTGCCTGGGAAACAGAAGTGTTCACATTGCTTCGCAGAATCGCTTTTGTGCAGAAAACAGTAACACTTGTTCAGAACGAAGGAAAGCACAGAGCCCCAGATTTTATGTTGTCCTGGAGAGCTTGCAGAGCACTGGGGAAAGGCAGGCAGAGAATTCCCTGCTAGCACCTTCTCTGTGCCTGGGAAGCAGAAGTGTTCACATTGCTTCGCAGAATCGCTTTTGTGCAGAAAACAGTAACACTTGTTCAGAACGAAAGAAAGCACAGAGCCCCAGATTTTATGTTGTCCTGGAGAGCTTGCAGAGCACTGGGGAAAAGCAGGCAGAGAATTCCCTGCTACCACCTTCTCTGTGCCTGGGAAACAGAAGTGTTCACATTGCTTCGCAGAATCGCTTTTGTGCAGAAAACAGTAACACTTGTTCAGAACGAAAGAAAGCACAGAGCCCCAGATTTGCTGTTGTCCTGGAGAGCTTCCAGAGCAGTGGGGAAAGGCAGGCAGAGAATTCCCTGCTAGCACCTTCTTTGTGCCTGTTCACATTGCTTCACAGAATCGCTTTTGTGCAGAAAACAGTAACACTTGTTCAGAATGAAAGAAAGCACAGAGCCCCAGATTTTATGTTGTCCTGGAGAGCTTGCAGAGCACTGGGGAAAAGCAGGCAGAGAATTCCCTGCTAGCACCTTCTCTGTGCCTGGGAAGCAGAAGTGTTCACATTGCTTCGCAGAATCGCTTTTGTGCAGAAAACAGTAACACTTGTTCAGAATGAAAGAAAGCACAGAGCCCCAGATTTTATGTTGTCCTGGAGAGCTTGCAGAGCACTGGGGAAAAGCAGGCAGAGAATTCCCTGCTACCACCTTCTCTGTGCCTGGGAAACAGAAGTGTTCCCATTGCTTGGCAGAATCGCTTTTGTGCAGAAAACAGTAACACTTGTTCAGAACGAAAGAAAGCACAGAGCCCCAGATTTTATGTTGTCCTGGAGAGCTTGCAGAGCACTGGGGAAAGGCAGGCAGAGAATTCCCTGCTAGCACCTTCTCTGTGCCTGGGAAGCAGAAGTGTTCACATTGCTTCGCAGAATCGCTTTTGTGCAGAAAACAGTAACAGTTGTTCAGAACGAAAGAAAGCACAGAGCCCCAGATTTTATGTTGTCCTGGAGAGCTTGCAGAGCACTGGGGAAAAGCAGGCAGAGAATTCCCTGCTAGCACCTTCTCTGTGCCTGGGAAGCAGAAGTCTTCACATTGCTTCGCAGAATCGCTTTTGTGCAGAAAACAGTAACACTTGTTCAGAATGAAAGAAAGCACAGAACCCCAGATTTTATGTTGTCCTGGAGAGCTTGCAGAGCACTGGGGAAAAGCAGGCAGAGAATTCCCTGCTAGCACCTTCTCTGTGCCTGGGAAACAGAAGTGTTCCCATTGCTTCGCAGAATCGCTTTTGTGCAGAAAACAGTAACACTTGTTCAGAACGAAAGAAAGCACAGAGCCCCAGATTTTATGTTGTCCTGGAGAGCTTGCAGAGCACTGGGGAAAGGCAGGCAGAGAATTCCCTGCTAGCACCTTCTCTGTGCCTGGGAAGCAGAAGTGTTCACATTGCTTCGCAGAATCGCTTTTGTGCAGAAAACAGTAACACTTGTTCAGAACGAAAGAAAGCACAGAGCCCCAGATTTTATGTTGTCCTGGAGAGCTTGCAGAGCACTGGGGAAAAGCAGGCAGAGAATTCCCTGCTAGCACCTTCTCTGTGCCTGGGAAACAGAAGTGTTCACATTGCTTCGCAGAATCGCTTTTGTGCAGAAAACAGTAACACTTGTTCAGAACGAAGGAAAGCACAGAGCCCCAGATTTTATGTTGTCCTGGAGAGCTTGCAGAGCACTGGGGAAAGGCAGGCAGAGAATTCCCTGCTAGCACCTTCTCTGTGCCTGGGAAGCAGAAGTGTTCACATTGCTTCGCAGAATCGCTTTTGTGCAGAAAACAATAACACTTGTTCAGAACGAAAGAAAGCACAGAGCCCCAGATTTTATGTTGTCCTGGAGAGCTTGCAGAGCACTGGGGAAAGGCAGGCAGAGAATTCCCTGCTAGCACCTTCTCTGTGCTTGGGAAGCAGAAGTGTTCACATTGCTTCGCAGAATCGCTTTTGTGCAGAAAACAGTAACACTTGTTCAGAACGAAAGAAAGCACAGAGCCCCAGATTTTATGTTGTCCTGGAGAGCTTGCAGAGCACTGGGGAAAAGCAGGCAGAGAATTCCCTGCTAGCACCTTCTCTGTGCCTGGGAAGCAGAAGTGTTCCCATTGCTTCGCAGAATCGCTTTTGTGCAGAAAACCTTAACACTTGTTCAGAACGAAAGAAAGCACAGAGCCCCAGATTTTATGTTGTCCTGGAGAGCTTGCAGAGCACTGGGGAAAAGCAGGCAGAGAATTCCCTGCTAGCACCTTCTCTGTGCCTGGGAAACAGAAGTGTTCACATTGCTTCGCAGAATCGCTTTTGTGCAGAAAACAGTAACAGTTGTTCAGAACGAAGGAAAGCACAGAGCCCCAGATTTTATGTTGTCCTGGAGAGCTTGCAGAGCACTGGGGAAAGGCAGGCAGAGAATTCCCTGCTAGCACCTTCTCTGTGCCTGGGAAGCAGAAGTGTTCACATTGCTTCGCAGAATCGCTTTTGTGCAGAAAACAATAACACTTGTTCAGAACGAAAGAAAGCACAGAGCCCCAGATTTTATGTTGTCCTGGAGAGCTTGCAGAGCACTGGGGAAAAGCAGGCAGAGAATTCCCTGCTAGCACCTTCTCTGTGCCTGGGAAACAGAAGTGTTCCCATTGCTTCGCAGAATCGCTTTTGTGCAGAAAACAGTAACACTTGTTCAGAACGAAAGAAAGCACAGAGCCCCAGATTTTATGTTGTCCTGGAGAGCTTGCAGAGCACTGGGGAAAAGCAGGCAGAGAATTCCCTGCTAGCACCTTCTCTGTGCCTGGGAAGCAGAAGTGTTCCCATTGCTTCGCAGAATCGCTTTTGTGCAGAAAACAGTAACACTTGTTCAGAACGAAAGAAAGCACAGAGCCCCAGATTTTATGTTGTCCTGGAGAGCTTGCAGAGCACTGGGGAAAGGCAGGCAGAGAATTCCCTGCTAGCACCTTCTCTGTGCCTGGGAAGCAGAAGTGTTCACATTGCTTCGCAGAATCGCTTTTGTGCAGAAAACAGTAACAGTTGTTCAGAACGAAGGAAAGCACAGAGCCCCAGATTTTATGTTGTCCTGGAGAGCTTGCAGAGCACTGGGGAAAGGCAGGCAGAGAATTCCCTGCTAGCACCTTCTCTGTGCCTGGGAAGCAGAAGTGTTCACATTGCTTCGCAGAATCGCTTTTGTGCAGAAAACAGTAACACTTGTTCAGAACGAAAGAAAGCACAGAGCCCCAGATTTTATGTTGTCCTGGAGAGCTTGCAGAGCACTGGGGAAAAGCAGGCAGAGAATTCCCTGCTAGCACCTTCTCTGTGCCTGGGAAGCAGAAGTGTTCACATTGCTTCGCAGAATCGCTTTTGTGCAGAAAACAGTAACACTTGTTCAGAACGAAGGAAAGCACAGAGCCCCAGATTTTATGTTGTCCTGGAGAGCTTGCAGAGCACTGGGGAAAGGCAGGCAGAGAATTCCCTGCTAGCACCTTCTCTGTGCCTGGGAAGCAGAAGTGTTCACATTGCTTCGCAGAATCGCTTTTGTGCAGAAAACAGTAACACTTGTTCAGAACGAAAGAAAGCACAGAGCCCCAGATTTTATGTTGTCCTGGAGAGCTTGCAGAGCACTGGGGAAAAGCAGGCAGAGAATTCCCTGCTACCACCTTCTCTGTGCCTGGGAAACAGAAGTGTTCACATTGCTTCGCAGAATCGCTTTTGTGCAGAAAACAGTAACACTTGTTCAGAACGAAGGAAAGCACAGAGCCCCAGATTTTATGTTGTCCTGGAGAGCTTGCAGAGCACTGGGGAAAGGCAGGCAGAGAATTCCCTGCTAGCACCTTCTCTGTGCCTGGGAAGCAGAAGTGTTCACATTGCTTCGCAGAATCGCTTTTGTGCAGAAAACAATAACACTTGTTCAGAACGAAAGAAAGCACAGAGCCCCAGATTTTATGTTGTCCTGGAGAGCTTGCAGAGCACTGGGGAAAAGCAGGCAGAGAATTCCCTGCTAGCACCTTCTCTGTGCCTGGGAAGCAGAAGTGTTCACATTGCTTCGCAGAATCGCTTTTGTGCAGAAAACAGTAACACTTGTTCAGAACGAAGGAAAGCACAGAGCCCCAGATTTTATGTTGTCCTGGAGAGCTTGCAGAGCACTGGGGAAAAGCAGGCAGAGAATTCCCTGCTAGCACCTTCTCTGTGCCTGGGAAGCAGAAGTGTTCACATTGCTTCGCAGAATCGCTTTTGTGCAGAAAACAGTAACACTTGTTCAGAACGAAAGAAAGCACAGAGCCCCAGATTTTATGTTGTCCTGGAGAGCTTGCAGAGCACTGGGGAAAGCAGGCAGAGAATTCCCTGCTAGCACCTTCTCTGTGCCTGGGAAACAGAAGTGTTCACATTGCTTCGCAGAATCGCTTTTGTGCAGAAAACAGTAACACTTGTTCAGAACGAAAGAAAGCACAGAGCCCCAGATTTGCTGTTGTCCTGGAGAGCTTGCAGAGCAGTGGGGAAAGGCAGGCAGAGAATTCCCTGCTAGCACCTTCTTTGTGCCTGTTCACATTGCTTCGCAGAATCGCTTTTGTGCAGAAAACAGTAACACTTGTTCAGAACGAAAGAAAGCACAGAGCCCCAGATTTTATGTTGTCCTGGACAGCTTGCAGAGCACTGGGGAAAAGCAGTCAGAGAATTCCCTGCTAGCACCTTCTCTGTGCCTGGGAAGCAGAAGTGTTCACATTGCTTCGCAGAATCGCTTTTGTGCAGAAAACAGTAACACTTGTTCAGAACGAAAGAAAGCACAGAGCCCCAGATTTTATGTTGTCCTGGAGAGCTTGCAGAGCACTGGGGAAAAACAGGCAGAGAATTCCCTGCTAGCACCTTCTCTGTGCCTGGGAAGCAGAAGTGTTCAAATTGCTTCGCAGAATCGCTTTTGTGCAGAAAAGAGTAACACTTGTTCAGAACGAAAGAAAGCACAGAGCCCCAGATTTTATGTTGTCCTGGAGAGCTTGCAGAGCACTGGGGAAAAGCAGGCAGAGAATTCCCTGCTACCACCTTCTCTGTGCCTGGGAAACAGAAGTGTTCACATTGCTTCGCAGAATCGCTTTTGTGCAGAAAACAGTAGCACTTGTTCAGAACGAAGGAAAGCACAGAGCCCCAGATTTTATGTTGTCCTGGAGAGCTTGCAGAGCACTGGGGAAAGGCAGGCAGAGAATTCCCTGCTAGCACCTTCTCTGTGCCTGGGAAACAGAAGTGTTCACATTGCTTCGCAGAATCGCTTTTGTGCAGAAAACAGTAACAGTTGTTCAGAACGAAAGAAAGCACAGAGCCCCAGATTTTATGTTGTCCTGGAGAGCTTGCAGAGCACTGGGGAAAAGCAGGCAGAGAATTCCCTGCTAGCACCTTCTCTGTGCCTGGGAAGCAGAAGTGTTCACATTGCTTCGCAGAATCGCTTTTGTGCAGAAAACAGTAACACTTGTTCAGAACGAAAGAAAGCACAGAGCCCCAGATTTTATGTTGTCCTGGAGAGCTTGCAGAGCACTGGGGAAAGGCAGGCAGAGAATTCCCTGCTAGCACCTTCTCTGTGCCTGGGAAGCAGAAGTGTTCACATTGCTTCGCAGAATCGCTTTTGTGCAGAAAACATTAACAGTTGTTCAGAACGAAGGAAAGCACAGAGCCCCAGATTTTATGTTGTCCTGGAGAGCTTGCAGAGCACTGGGGAAAGGCAGGCAGAGAATTCCCTGCTAGCACCTTCTCTGTGCCTGGGAAGCAGAAGTGTTCACATTGCTTCGCAGAATCGCTTTTGTGCAGAAAACAGTAACACTTGTTCAGAACGAAAGAAAGCACAGAGCCCCAGATTTTATGTTGTCCTGGAGAGCTTGCAGAGCACTGGGGAAAAGCAGGCAGAGAATTCCCTGCTAGCACCTTCTCTGTGCCTGGGAAGCAGAAGTGTTCACATTGCTTCGCAGAATCACTTTTGTGCAGAAAACAGTAACACTTGTTCAGAATGAAAGAAAGCACAGAGCCCCAGATTTTATGTTGTCCTGGAGAGCTTGCAGAGCACTGGGGAAAAGCAGGCAGAGAATTCCCTGCTAGCACCTTCTCTGTGCCTGGGAAACAGAAGTGTTCCCATTGCTTCGCAGAATCGCTTTTGTGCAGAAAACAGTAACACTTGTTCAGAACGAAAGAAAGCACAGAGCCCCAGATTTTATGTTGTCCTGGAGAGCTTGCAGAGCACTGGGGAAAGGCAGGCAGAGAATTCCCTGCTAGCACCTTCTCTGTGCCTGGGAAGCAGAAGTGTTCACATTGCTTCGCAGAATCGCTTTTGTGCAGAAAACAGTAACACTTGTTCAGAACGAAGGAAAGCACAGAGCCCCAGATTTTATGTTGTCCTGGAGAGCTTGCAGAGCACTGGGGAAAGGCAGGCAGAGAATTCCCTGCTAGCACCTTCTCTGTGCCTGGGAAGCAGAAGTGTTCACATTGCTTCGCAGAATCGCTTTTGTGCAGAAAACAGTAACACTTGTTCAGAACGAAAGAAAGCACAGAGCCCCAGATTTTATGTTGTCCTGGAGAGCTTGCAGAGCACTGGGGAAAAGCAGGCAGAGAATTCCCTGCTAGCACCTTCTCTGTGCCTGGGAAGCAGAAGTGTTCAAATTGCTTCGCAGAATCGCTTTTGTGCAGAAAACAGTAACACTTGTTCAGAACGAAAGAAAGCACAGAGCCCCAGATTTTATGTTGTCCTGGAGAGCTTGCAGAGCACTGGGGAAAAGCAGGCAGAGAATTCCCTGCTAGCACCTTCTCTGTGCCTGGGAAGCAGAAGTGTTCACATTGCTTCGCAGAATCGCTTTTGTGCAGAAAACAGTAACACTTGTTCAGAACGAAAGAAAGCACAGAGCCCCAGATTTTATGTTGTCCTGGAGAGCTTGCAGAGCACTGGGGAAAAACAGGCAGAGAATTCCCTGCTAGCACCTTCTCTGTGCCTGGGAAGCAGAAGTGTTCAAATTGCTTCGCAGAATCGCTTTTGTGCAGAAAACAGTAACACTTGTTCAGAACGAAAGAAAGCACAGAGCCCCAGATTTTATGTTGTCCTGGAGAGCTTGCAGAGCACTGGGGAAAAGCAGGCAGAGAATTCCCTGCTAGCACCTTCTCTGTGCCTGGGAAGCAGAAGTGTTCACATTGCTTCGCAGAATCGCTTTTGTGCAGAAAACAGTAACACTTGTTCAGAACGAAAGAAAGCACAGAGCCCCAGATTTTATGTTGTCCTGGAGAGCTTGCAGAGCACTGGGGAAAAGCAGGCAGAGAATTCCCTGCTAGCACCTTCTCTGTGCCTGGGAAGCAGAAGTCTTCACATTGCTTCGCAGAATCGCTTTTGTGCAGAAAACAGTAACACTTGTTCAGAACGAAGGAAAGCACAGAGCCCCAGATTTTATGTTGTCCTGGAGAGCTTGCAGAGCACTGGGGAAAGGCAGGCAGAGAATTCCCTGCTAGCACCTTCTCTGTGCCTGGGAAGCAGAAGTGTTCACATTGCTTCGCAGAATCGCTTTTGTGCAGAAAACAATAACACTTGTTCAGAACGAAAGAAAGCACAGAGCCCCAGATTTTATGTTGTCCTGGAGAGCTTGCAGAGCACTGGGGAAAAGCAGGCAGAGAATTCCCTGCTAGCACCTTCTCTGTGCCTGGGAAGCAGAAGTGTTCACATTGCTTCGCAGAATCGCTTTTGTGCAGAAAACAGTAACACTTGTTCAGAATGAAAGAAAGCACAGAGCCCCAGATTTTATGTTGTCCTGGAGAGCTTGCAGAGCACTGGGGAAAAGCAGGCAGAGAATTCCCTGCTACCACCTTCTCTGTGCCTGGGAAACAGAAGTGTTCCCATTGCTTGGCAGAATCGCTTTTGTGCAGAAAACAGTAACACTTGTTCAGAACGAAAGAAAGCACAGAGCCCCAGATTTTATGTTGTCCTGGAGAGCTTGCAGAGCACTGGGGAAAGGCAGGCAGAGAATTCCCTGCTAGCACCTTCTCTGTGCCTGGGAAGCAGAAGTGTTCACATTGCTTCGCAGAATCGCTTTTGTGCAGAAAACAGTAACAGTTGTTCAGAACGAAAGAAAGCACAGAGCCCCAGATTTTATGTTGTCCTGGAGAGCTTGCAGAGCACTGGGGAAAAGCAGGCAGAGAATTCCCTGCTAGCACCTTCTCTGTGCCTGGGAAACAGAAGTGTTCCCATTGCTTCGCAGAATCGCTTTTGTGCAGAAAACAGTAACACTTGTTCAGAACGAAAGAAAGCACAGAGCCCCAGATTTTATGTTGTCCTGGAGAGCTTGCAGAGCACTGGGGAAAAGCAGGCAGAGAATTCCCTGCTAGCACCTTCTCTGTGCCTGGGAAGCAGAAGTGTTCCCATTGCTTCGCAGAATCGCTTTTGTGCAGAAAACAGTAACACTTGTTCAGAATGAAAGAAAGCACAGAGCCCCAGATTTTATGTTGTCCTGGAGAGCTTGCAGAGCACTGGGGAAAAGCAGGCAGAGAATTCCCTGCTAGCACCTTCTCTGTGCCTGGGAAACAGAAGTGTTCCCATTGCTTCGCAGAATCGCTTTTGTGCAGAAAACAGTAACACTTGTTCAGAACGAAAGAAAGCACAGAGCCCCAGATTTTATGTTGTCCTGGAGAGCTTGCAGAGCACTGGGGAAAGGCAGGCAGAGAATTCCCTGCTAGCACCTTCTCTGTGCCTGGGAAGCAGAAGTGTTCACATTGCTTCGCAGAATCGCTTTTGTGCAGAAAACAGTAACAGTTGTTCAGAACGAAGGAAAGCACAGAGCCCCAGATTTTATGTTGTCCTGGAGAGCTTGCAGAGCACTGGGGAAAGGCAGGCAGAGAATTCCCTGCTAGCACCTTCTCTGTGCCTGGGAAGCAGAAGTGTTCACATTGCTTCGCAGAATCGCTTTTGTGCAGAAAACAGTAACACTTGTTCAGAACGAAAGAAAGCACAGAGCCCCAGATTTTATGTTGTCCTGGAGAGCTTGCAGAGCACTGGGGAAAAGCAGGCAGAGAATTCCCTGCTAGCACCTTCTCTGTGCCTGGGAAGCAGAAGTGTTCACATTGCTTCGCAGAATCGCTTTTGTGCAGAAAACAGTAACAGTTGTTCAGAACGAAGGAAAGCACAGAGCCCCAGATTTTATGTTGTCCTGGAGAGCTTGCAGAGCACTGGGGAAAGGCAGGCAGAGAATTCCCTGCTAGCACCTTCTCTGTGCCTGGGAAGCAGAAGTGTTCACATTGCTTCGCAGAATCGCTTTTGTGCAGAAAACAGTAACACTTGTTCAGAACGAAAGAAAGCACAGAGCCCCAGATTTTATGTTGTCCTGGAGAGCTTGCAGAGCACTGGGGAAAAGCAGGCAGAGAATTCCCTGCTAGCACCTTCTCTGTGCCTGGGAAGCAGAAGTGTTCACATTGCTTCGCAGAATCGCTTTTGTGCAGAAAACAGTAACACTTGTTCAGAATGAAAGAAAGCACAGAGCCCCAGATTTTATGTTGTCCTGGAGAGCTTGCAGAGCACTGGGGAAAAGCAGGCAGAGAATTCCCTGCTAGCACCTTCTCTGTGCCTGGGAAACAGAAGTGTTCCCATTGCTTCGCAGAATCGCTTTTGTGCAGAAAACAGTAACACTTGTTCAGAACGAAAGAAAGCACAGAGCCCCAGATTTTATGTTGTCCTGGAGAGCTTGCAGAGCACTGGGGAAAAGCAGGCAGAGAATTCCCTGCTAGCACCTTCTCTGTGCCTGGGAAGCAGAAGTCTTCACATTGCTTCGCAGAATCGCTTTTGTGCAGAAAACAGTAACACTTGTTCAGAACGAAGGAAAGCACAGAGCCCCAGATTTTATGTTGTCCTGGAGAGCTTGCAGAGCACTGGGGAAAGGCAGGCAGAGAATTCCCTGCTAGCACCTTCTCTGTGCCTGGGAAGCAGAAGTGTTCACATTGCTTCGCAGAATCGCTTTTGTGCAGAAAACAATAACACTTGTTCAGAACGAAAGAAAGCACAGAGCCCCAGATTTTATGTTGTCCTGGAGAGCTTGCAGAGCACTGGGGAAAAGCAGGCAGAGAATTCCCTGCTAGCACCTTCTCTGTGCCTGGGAAGCAGAAGTGTTCACATTGCTTCGCAGAATCGCTTTTGTGCAGAAAACAGTAACACTTGTTCAGAATGAAAGAAAGCACAGAGCCCCAGATTTTATGTTGTCCTGGAGAGCTTGCAGAGCACTGGGGAAAAGCAGGCAGAGAATTCCCTGCTACCACCTTCTCTGTGCCTGGGAAACAGAAGTGTTCCCATTGCTTGGCAGAATCGCTTTTGTGCAGAAAACAGTAACACTTGTTCAGAACGAAAGAAAGCACAGAGCCCCAGATTTTATGTTGTCCTGGAGAGCTTGCAGAGCACTGGGGAAAGGCAGGCAGAGAATTCCCTGCTAGCACCTTCTCTGTGCCTGGGAAGCAGAAGTGTTCACATTGCTTCGCAGAATCGCTTTTGTGCAGAAAACAGTAACAGTTGTTCAGAACGAAAGAAAGCACAGAGCCCCAGATTTTATGTTGTCCTGGAGAGCTTGCAGAGCACTGGGGAAAAGCAGGCAGAGAATTCCCTGCTAGCACCTTCTCTGTGCCTGGGAAGCAGAAGTCTTCACATTGCTTCGCAGAATCGCTTTTGTGCAGAAAACAGTAACACTTGTTCAGAATGAAAGAAAGCACAGAACCCCAGATTTTATGTTGTCCTGGAGAGCTTGCAGAGCACTGGGGAAAAGCAGGCAGAGAATTCCCTGCTAGCACCTTCTCTGTGCCTGGGAAACAGAAGTGTTCCCATTGCTTCGCAGAATCGCTTTTGTGCAGAAAACAGTAACACTTGTTCAGAACGAAAGAAAGCACAGAGCCCCAGATTTTATGTTGTCCTGGAGAGCTTGCAGAGCACTGGGGAAAGGCAGGCAGAGAATTCCCTGCTAGCACCTTCTCTGTGCCTGGGAAGCAGAAGTGTTCACATTGCTTCGCAGAATCGCTTTTGTGCAGAAAACAGTAACACTTGTTCAGAACGAAAGAAAGCACAGAGCCCCAGATTTTATGTTGTCCTGGAGAGCTTGCAGAGCACTGGGGAAAAGCAGGCAGAGAATTCCCTGCTAGCACCTTCTCTGTGCCTGGGAAACAGAAGTGTTCACATTGCTTCGCAGAATCGCTTTTGTGCAGAAAACAGTAACACTTGTTCAGAACGAAGGAAAGCACAGAGCCCCAGATTTTATGTTGTCCTGGAGAGCTTGCAGAGCACTGGGGAAAGGCAGGCAGAGAATTCCCTGCTAGCACCTTCTCTGTGCCTGGGAAGCAGAAGTGTTCACATTGCTTCGCAGAATCGCTTTTGTGCAGAAAACAATAACACTTGTTCAGAACGAAAGAAAGCACAGAGCCCCAGATTTTATGTTGTCCTGGAGAGCTTGCAGAGCACTGGGGAAAGGCAGGCAGAGAATTCCCTGCTAGCACCTTCTCTGTGCTTGGGAAGCAGAAGTGTTCACATTGCTTCGCAGAATCGCTTTTGTGCAGAAAACAGTAACACTTGTTCAGAACGAAAGAAAGCACAGAGCCCCAGATTTTATGTTGTCCTGGAGAGCTTGCAGAGCACTGGGGAAAAGCAGGCAGAGAATTCCCTGCTAGCACCTTCTCTGTGCCTGGGAAGCAGAAGTGTTCCCATTGCTTCGCAGAATCGCTTTTGTGCAGAAAACCTTAACACTTGTTCAGAACGAAAGAAAGCACAGAGCCCCAGATTTTATGTTGTCCTGGAGAGCTTGCAGAGCACTGGGGAAAAGCAGGCAGAGAATTCCCTGCTAGCACCTTCTCTGTGCCTGGGAAACAGAAGTGTTCACATTGCTTCGCAGAATCGCTTTTGTGCAGAAAACAGTAACAGTTGTTCAGAACGAAGGAAAGCACAGAGCCCCAGATTTTATGTTGTCCTGGAGAGCTTGCAGAGCACTGGGGAAAGGCAGGCAGAGAATTCCCTGCTAGCACCTTCTCTGTGCCTGGGAAGCAGAAGTGTTCACATTGCTTCGCAGAATCGCTTTTGTGCAGAAAACAATAACACTTGTTCAGAACGAAAGAAAGCACAGAGCCCCAGATTTTATGTTGTCCTGGAGAGCTTGCAGAGCACTGGGGAAAAGCAGGCAGAGAATTCCCTGCTAGCACCTTCTCTGTGCCTGGGAAACAGAAGTGTTCCCATTGCTTCGCAGAATCGCTTTTGTGCAGAAAACAGTAACACTTGTTCAGAACGAAAGAAAGCACAGAGCCCCAGATTTTATGTTGTCCTGGAGAGCTTGCAGAGCACTGGGGAAAAGCAGGCAGAGAATTCCCTGCTAGCACCTTCTCTGTGCCTGGGAAGCAGAAGTGTTCACATTGCTTCGCAGAATCGCTTTTGTGCAGAAAACAGTAACACTTGTTCAGAATGAAAGAAAGCACAGAGCCCCAGATTTTATGTTGTCCTGGAGAGCTTGCAGAGCACTGGGGAAAAGCAGGCAGAGAATTCCCTGCTAGCACCTTCTCTGTGCCTGGGAAACAGAAGTGTTCCCATTGCTTCGCAGAATCGCTTTTGTGCAGAAAACAGTAACACTTGTTCAGAACGAAAGAAAGCACAGAGCCCCAGATTTTATGTTGTCCTGGAGAGCTTGCAGAGCACTGGGGAAAGGCAGGCAGAGAATTCCCTGCTAGCACCTTCTCTGTGCCTGGGAAGCAGAAGTGTTCACATTGCTTCGCAGAATCGCTTTTGTGCAGAAAACAGTAACAGTTGTTCAGAACGAAGGAAAGCACAGAGCCCCAGATTTTATGTTGTCCTGGAGAGCTTGCAGAGCACTGGGGAAAGGCAGGCAGAGAATTCCCTGCTAGCACCTTCTCTGTGCCTGGGAAGCAGAAGTGTTCACATTGCTTCGCAGAATCGCTTTTGTGCAGAAAACAGTAACACTTGTTCAGAACGAAAGAAAGCACAGAGCCCCAGATTTTATGTTGTCCTGGAGAGCTTGCAGAGCACTGGGGAAAGGCAGGCAGAGAATTCCCTGCTAGCACCTTCTCTGTGCCTGGGAAGCAGAAGTGTTCACATTGCTTCGCAGAATCGCTTTTGTGCAGAAAACAGTAACAGTTGTTCAGAACGAAGGAAAGCACAGAGCCCCAGATTTTATGTTGTCCTGGAGAGCTTGCAGAGCACTGGGGAAAGGCAGGCAGAGAATTCCCTGCTAGCACCTTCTCTGTGCCTGGGAAGCAGAAGTGTTCACATTGCTTCGCAGAATCGCTTTTGTGCAGAAAACAGTAACACTTGTTCAGAACGAAAGAAAGCACAGAGCCCCAGATTTTATGTTGTCCTGGAGAGCTTGCAGAGCACTGGGGAAAAGCAGGCAGAGAATTCCCTGCTAGCACCTTCTCTGTGCCTGGGAAGCAGAAGTGTTCACATTGCTTCGCAGAATCGCTTTTGTGCAGAAAACAGTAACACTTGTTCAGAATGAAAGAAAGCACAGAGCCCCAGATTTTATGTTGTCCTGGAGAGCTTGCAGAGCACTGGGGAAAAGCAGGCAGAGAATTCCCTGCTAGCACCTTCTCTGTGCCTGGGAAACAGAAGTGTTCCCATTGCTTCGCAGAATCGCTTTTGTGCAGAAAACAGTAACACTTGTTCAGAACGAAAGAAAGCACAGAGCCCCAGATTTTATGTTGTCCTGGAGAGCTTGCAGAGCACTGGGGAAAGGCAGGCAGAGAATTCCCTGCTAGCACCTTCTCTGTGCCTGGGAAGCAGAAGTGTTCACATTGCTTCGCAGAATCGCTTTTGTGCAGAAAACAGTAACACTTGTTCAGAACGAAGGAAAGCACAGAGCCCCAGATTTTATGTTGTCCTGGAGAGCTTGCAGAGCACTGGGGAAAGGCAGGCAGAGAATTCCCTGCTAGCACCTTCTCTGTGCCTGGGAAGCAGAAGTGTTCACATTGCTTCGCAGAATCGCTTTTTTGCAGAAAACATTAACACTTGTTCAGAACGAAAGAAAGCACAGAGCCCCAGATTTTATGTTGTCCTGGAGAGCTTGCAGAGCACTGGGGAAAAGCAGGCAGAGAATTCCCTGCTAGCACCTTCTCTGTGCGTGGGAAGCAGAAGTGTTCAAATTGCTTCGCAGAATCGCTTTTGTGCAGAAAACAGTAACACTTGTTCAGAACGAAAGAAAGCACAGAGCCCCAGATTTTATGTTGTCCTGGAGAGCTTGCAGAGCACTGGGGAAAAGCAGGCAGAGAATTCCCTGCTAGCACCTTCTCTGTGCCTGGGAAGCAGAAGTGTTCACATTGCTTCGCAGAATCGCTTTTGTGCAGAAAACAGTAACACTTGTTCAGAACGAAAGAAAGCACAGAGCCCCAGATTTTATGTTGTCCTGGAGAGCTTGCAGAGCACTGGGGAAAAGCAGGCAGAGAATTCCCTGCTAGCACCTTCTCTGTGCCTGGGAAGCAGAAGTGTTCACATTGCTTCGCAGAATCGCTTTTGTGCAGAAAACAGTAACACTTGTTCAGAACGAAAGGAAAGCACAGAGCCCCAGATTTTATGTTGTCCTGGAGAGCTTGCAGAGCACTGGGGAAAGGCAGGCAGAGAATTCCCTGCTAGCACCTTCTCTGTGCCTGGGAAGCAGAAGTGTTCACATTGCTTCGCAGAATCGCTTTTGTGCAGAAAACAATAACACTTGTTCAGAACGAAAGAAAGCACAGAGCCCCAGATTTTATGTTGTCCTGGAGAGCTTGCAGAGCACTGGGGAAAAGCAGGCAGAGAATTCCCTGCTAGCACCTTCTCTGTGCCTGGGAAGCAGAAGTGTTCACATTGCTTCGCAGAATCGCTTTTGTGCAGAAAACAGTAACACTTGTTCAGAACGAAAGAAAGCACAGAGCCCCAGATTTTATGTTGTCCTGGAGAGCTTGCAGAGCACTGGGGAAAAGCAGGCAGAGAATTCCCTGCTACACCTTCTCTGTGCCTGGGAACAGAAGTGTTCACATTGCTTCGCAGAATCGCTTTTGTGCAGAAAACAATAACACTTGTTCAGAACGAAAGGAAAGCACAGAGCCCCAGATTTTATGTTGTCCTGGAGAGCTTGCAGAGCACTGGGGAAAAGGCAGGCAGAGAATTCCCTGCTAGCACCTTCTCTGTGCCTGGGAAGCAGAAGTGTTCACATTGCTTCGCAGAATCGCTTTTGTGCAGAAAACAATAACACTTGTTCAGAACGAAAGAAAGCACAGAGCCCCAGATTTTATGTTGTCCTGGAGAGCTTGCAGAGCACTGGGGAAAAGCAGGCAGAGAATTCCCTGCTAGCACCTTCTCTGTGCCTGGGAAGCAGAAGTGTTCACATTGCTTCGCAGAATCGCTTTTGTGCAGAAAACAGTAACACTTGTTCAGAACGAAAGAAAGCACAGAGCCCCAGATTTTATGTTGTCCTGGAGAGCTTGCAGAGCACTGGGAAAGCAGGCAGAGAATTCCCCTGCTAGCACCTTCTCTGTGCCTGGGAAACAGAAGTGTTCACATTGCTTCGCAGAATCGCTTTTGTGCAGAAAACAGTAACAATTGTTCAGAACGAAAGAAAGCACAGAGCCCCAGATTTGCTGTTGTCCTGGAGAGCTTGCAGAGCAGTGGGGAAAGGCAGGCAGAGAATTCCCTGCTAGCACCTTCTTTGTGCCTGTTCACATTGCTTCGCAGAATCGCTTTTGTGCAGAAAACAGTAACACTTGTTCAGAACGAAAGAAAGCACAGAGCCCCAGATTTTATGTTGTCCTGGACAGCTTGCAGAGCACTGGGGAAAAGCAGTCAGAGAATTCCCTGCTAGCACCTTCTCTGTGCTGGGAAGCAGAAGTGTTCACATTGCTTCGCAGAATCGCTTTTGTGCAGAAAACAGTAACACTTGTTCAGAACGAAAGGAAAGCACAGAGCCCCAGATTTTATGTTGTCCTGGAGAGCTTGCAGAGCACTGGGGAAAAACAGGCAGAGAATTCCCTGCTAGCACCTTCTCTGTGCCTGGGAAGCAGAAGTGTTCAAATTGCTTCGCAGAATCGCTTTTGTGCAGAAAAAGAGTAACACTTGTTCAGAACGAAAGAAAGCACAGAGCCCCAGATTTTATGTTGTCCTGGAGAGCTTGCAGAGCACTGGGGAAAAGCAGCAGAGAATTCCCTGCTACCACCTTCTCTGTGCCTGGGAAACAGAAGTGTTCACATTGCTTCGCAGAATCGCTTTTGTGCAGAAAACAGTAGCACTTGTTCAGAACGAAGGAAAGCACAGAGCCCCAGATTTTATGTTGTCCTGGAGAGCTTGCAGAGCACTGGGGAAAGGCAGGCAGAGAATTCCCTGCTAGCACCTTCTCTGTGCCTGGGAAACAGAAGTGTTCACATTGCTTCGCAGAATCGCTTTTGTGCAGAAAACAGTAACAGTTGTTCAGAACGAAAGAAAGCACAGAGCCCCAGATTTTATGTTGTCCTGGAGAGCTTGCAGAGCACTGGGGAAAAGCAGGCAGAGAATTCCCTGCTAGCACCTTCTCTGTGCCTGGGAAGCAGAAGTGTTCACATTGCTTCGCAGAATCGCTTTTGTGCAGAAAACAGTAACACTTGTTCAGAACGAAAGAAAGCACAGAGCCCCAGATTTTATGTTGTCCTGGAGAGCTTGCAGAGCACTGGGGAAAGGCAGGCAGAGAATTCCCTGCTAGCACCTTCTCTGTGCCTGGGAAGCAGAAGTGTTCACATTGCTTCGCAGAATCGCTTTTGTGCAGAAAACAGTAACAGTTGTTCAGAACGAAGGAAAGCACAGAGCCCCAGATTTTATGTTGTCCTGGAGAGCTTGCAGAGCACTGGGGAAAGGCAGGCAGAGAATTCCCTGCTAGCACCTTCTCTGTGCCTGGGAAGCAGAAGTGTTCACATTGCTTCGCAGAATCGCTTTTGTGCAGAAAACAGTAACACTTGTTCAGAACGAAAGAAAGCACAGAGCCCCAGATTTTATGTTGTCCTGGAGAGCTTGCAGAGCACTGGGGAAAAGCAGGCAGAGAATTCCCTGCTAGCACCTTCTCTGTGCCTGGGAAGCAGAAGTGTTCACATTGCTTCGCAGAATCACTTTTGTGCAGAAAACAGTAACACTTGTTCAGAACGAAAGAAAGCACAGAGCCCCAGATTTTATGTTGTCCTGGAGAGCTTGCAGAGCACTGGGGAAAAGCAGGCAGAGAATTCCCTGCTAGCACCTTCTCTGTGCCTGGGAAGCAGAAGTGTTCACATTGCTTCGCAGAATCGCTTTTGTGCAGAAAACAGTAACACTTGTTCAGAACGAAAGAAAGCACAGAGCCCCAGATTTTATGTTGTCCTGGAGAGCTTGCAGAGCACTGGGGAAAGGCAGGCAGAGAATTCCCTGCTAGCACCTTCTCTGTGCCTGGGAAGCAGAAGTGTTCACATTGCTTCGCAGAATCGCTTTTGTGCAGAAAACAGTAACACTTGTTCAGAACGAAGAAAGCACAGAGCCCCAGATTTTATGTTGTCCTGGAGAGCTTGCAGAGCACTGGGGAAAGGCAGGCAGAGAATTCCCTGCTAGCACCTTCTCTGTGCCTGGGAAGCAGAAGTGTTCACATTGCTTCGCAGAATCGCTTTTGTGCAGAAAACAGTAACACTTGTTCAGAACGAAAGAAAGCACAGAGCCCCAGATTTTATGTTGTCCTGGAGAGCTTGCAGAGCACTGGGGAAAAGCAGGCAGAGAATTCCCTGCTAGCACCTTCTCTGTGCCTGGGAAGCAGAAGTGTTCACATTGCTTCGCAGAATCGCTTTTGTGCAGAAAACAGTAACACTTGTTCAGAACGAAAGAAAGCACAGAGCCCCAGATTTTATGTTGTCCTGGAGAGCTTGCAGAGCACTGGGGAAAAGCAGGCAGAGAATTCCCTGCTAGCACCTTCTCTGTGCCTGGGAAGCAGAAGTGTTCACATTGCTTCGCAGAATCGCTTTTGTGCAGAAAACAGTAACACTTGTTCAGAACGAAAGAAAGCACAGAGCCCCAGATTTTATGTTGTCCTGGAGAGCTTGCAGAGCACTGGGAAAAGCAGGCAGAGAATTCCCTGCTAGCACCTTCTCTGTGCCTGGGAAGCAGAAGTGTTCACATTGCTTCGCAGAATCGCTTTTGTGCAGAAAACAGTAACACTTGTTCAGAACGAAGAAAGCACAGAGCCCCAGATTTTATGTTGTCCTGGAGAGCTTGCAGAGCACTGGGGAAAAGCAGGCAGAGAATTCCCTGCTAGCACCTTCTCTGTGCCTGGGAAGCAGAAGTGTTCACATTGCTTCGCAGAATCGCTTTTGTGCAGAAAACAGTAACACTTGTTCAGAACGAAAGAAAGCACAGAGCCCCAGATTTTATGTTGTCCTGGAGAGCTTGCAGAGCACTGGGGAAAAGCAGGCAGAGAATTCCCTGCTAGCACCTTCTCTGTGCCTGGGAAGCAGAAGTGTTCACATTGCTTCGCAGAATCGCTTTTGTGCAGAAAACAGTAACACTTGTTCAGAACGAAGAAAGCACAGAGCCCCAGATTTTATGTTGTCCTGGAGAGCTTGCAGAGCACTGGGGAAAAGCAGGCAGAGAATTCCCTGCTAGCACCTTCTCTGTGCCTGGGAAGCAGAAGTGTTCACATTGCTTCGCAGAATCGCTTTTGTGCAGAAAACAGTAACACTTGTTCAGAACGAAAGAAAGCACAGAGCCCCAGATTTTATGTTGTCCTGGAGAGCTTGCAGAGCACTGGGGAAAAGCAGGCAGAGAATTCCCTGCTAGCACCTTCTCTGTGCCTGGGAAGCAGAAGTGTTCACATTGCTTCGCAGAATCGCTTTTGTGCAGAAAACAGTAACACTTGTTCAGAACGAAAGAAAGCACAGAGCCCCAGATTTTATGTTGTCCTGGAGAGCTTGCAGAGCACTGGGGAAAAGCAGGCAGAGAATTCCCTGCTAGCACCTTCTCTGTGCCTGGGAAGCAGAAGTGTTCACATTGCTTCGCAGAATCGCTTTTGTGCAGAAAACAGTAACACTTGTTCAGAACGAAGGAAAGCACAGAGCCCCAGATTTTATGTTGTCCTGGAGAGCTTGCAGAGCACTGGGGAAAGGCAGGCAGAGAATTCCCTGCTAGCACCTTCTCTGTGCCTGGGAAGCAGAAGTGTTCACATTGCTTCGCAGAATCGCTTTTGTGCAGAAAACAGTAACACTTGTTCAGAACGAAAGAAAGCACAGAGCCCCAGATTTTATGTTGTCCTGGAGAGCTTGCAGAGCACTGGGGAAAGCAGGCAGAGAATTCCCTGCTAGCACCTTCTCTGTGCCTGGGAAGCAGAAGTGTTCACATTGCTTCGCAGAATCGCTTTTGTGCAGAAAACAGTAACACTTGTTCAGACGAAGAAAGCACAGAGCCCCAGATTTTATGTTGTCCTGGAGAGCTTGCAGAGCACTGGGGAAAAGCAGGCAGAGAATTCCCTGCTAGCACCTTCTCTGTGCCTGGGAAGCAGAAGTGTTCACATTGCTTCGCAGAATCGCTTTTGTGCAGAAAACAGTAACACTTGTTCAGAACGAAAGAAAGCACAGAGCCCCAGATTTTATGTTGTCCTGGAGAGCTTGCAGAGCACTGGGGAAAGCAGGCAGAGAATTCCCTGCTAGCACCTTCTCTGTGCCTGGGAAGCAGAAGTGTTCACATTGCTTCGCAGAATCGCTTTTGTGCAGAAAACAGTAACACTTGTTCAGAACGAAAGAAAGCACAGAGCCCCAGATTTTCTGTTGTCCTGGAGAGCTTGCAGAGCATGGGGAAAGGCAGGCAGAGAATTCCCTGCTAGCACCTTCTCTGTGCCTGGGTTCACATTGCTTCGCAGAATCGCTTTTGTGCAGAAAACAGTAACACTTGTTCAGAACGAAAGAAAGCACAGAGCCCCAGATTTTATGTTGTCCTGGAGAGCTTGCAGAGCACTGGGGAAAAGCAGGCAGAGAATTCCCTGCTAGCACCTTCTCTGTGCCTGGGAAGCAGAAGTGCTTCACATTGCTTCGCAGAATCGCTTTTGTGCAGAAAACAGTAACACTTGTTCAGAACGAAAGAAAGCACAGAGCCCCAGATTTTATGTTGTCCTGGAGAGCTTGCAGAGCACTGGGGAAAAAGCAGGCAGAGAATTCCCTGCTAGCACCTTCTCTGTGCCTGGGAAGCAGAAGTGTTCAAATTGCTTCGCAGAATCGCTTTTGTGCAGAAAAGAGTAACACTTGTTCAGAACGAAAGAAAGCACAGAGCCCCAGATTTTATGTTGTCCTGGAGAGCTTGCAGAGCACTGGGGAAAAGCAGGCAGAGAATTCCCTGCTAGCACCTTCTCTGTGCCTGGGAAAGCAGAAGTGTTCACATTGCTTCGCAGAATCGCTTTTGTGCAGAAAACAGTAACACTTGTTCAGAACGAAGGAAAGCACAGAGCCCCAGATTTATGTTGTCCTGGAGAGCTTGCAGAGCACTGGGGAAAGGCAGGCAGAGAATTCCCTGCTAGCACTTCTCTGTGCCTGGGAAGCAGAAGTGTTCACATTGCTTCGCAGAATCGCTTTTGTGCAGAAAACAGTAACAGTTGTTCAGAACGAAAGAAAGCACAGAGCCCCAGATTTTATGTTGTCCTGGAGAGCTTGCAGAGCACTGGGGAAAAGCAGGCAGAGAATTCCTGCTAGCACCTTCTCTGTGCCTGGAAGCAGAAGTGTTCACATTGCTTCGCAGAATCGCTTTGTGCAGAAAACAGTAACACTTGTTCAGAACGAAAGAAAGCACAGAGCCCCAGATTTTATGTTGTCCTGGAGAGCTTGCAGAGCACTGGGAAAGGCAGGCAGAGAATTCCCTGCTAGCACCTTCTCTGTGCCTGGGAAGCAGAAGTGTTCACATTGCTTCGCAGAATCGCTTTTGTGCAGAAAACAGTAACAGTTGTTCAGAACGAAGGAAAGCACAGAGCCCCAGATTTTATGTTGTCCTGGAGAGCTTGCAGAGCACTGGGGAAAGGCAGGCAGAGATTCCCTGCTAGCACCTTCTCTGTGCCTGGGAA